>NW_026962665.1:0-33153 GCF_032445375.1 Bacillus rossius redtenbacheri | reverse complement strand
CACTCACGCCAGCCACGCACAACAATGGTGTGCCACCCACGCCAGTCACGCACATCACCAAGGGCGTGCCACTCACGCCAGCCACGCACGTCACCAAGGGTATGCCACCCACGCCGGTCACGCACGGCATCAAGGCCGTGCCTGCCACGCCGATCACGCATGTCACCAAGGGCATGCCACTTCCGCCCGCCGCGCACGTCACAAGGGGCGTGCCACTTCCGCTGCTGCGCCCGCCACTGAGGGTGCGCCACTGCCGCCCGCCACACGCGCCGTTGAAGGCGCCACACCACCTCCGCACGCCACGCGTGCCACTTTGGGCGCGCCGCCTGCTGCTGAATGCGCCGCGACGCTGCCGCCGCCGCCCACCACGGCCGCCCCCATGTCGACAGGTGTGGCCCACAAAGGCACCCCGACGCCGTCGCCCACCTTGGCCGCCCCCATGGCAACAGGTGCGACCCACGCGCACACCACGACGCCGCCGGACACACCAGGTTAGTGCTTAGTGCGCCAACCAGTGCACCACTTCCATGCGAGTGAGGAGTAGTGTTGTTGAGCATAACTGCCTCTTTGGAGGGGGGGCATTTGACGCTGACCGCTGGTGCTCCCTCTTGTTTGCACAGGCCGTTATGTCACAACAACACTTACACTTAAGACTGCGCAGAACACGCACGAGCGTGATGTCCGCCGAGTGTGTAAAAGTGCGCCGCGACGAACACCAAAGCGACGTCAGCGCCCGGCCGGGTGTGGCAATGCACCTAATTAATTATATAATAATTCTGTCAAATTAAAACAACTAAATTAATAGCAATTTAAAAGAGGATTCATGTAAGGGAAATTATGTCAAATTGTCTTATAAGCATATATTGTGTAACTTGTCTTTTAGTCCAGAACTGGCTGGGTCGGTTTTCCCGCGTTGGCTTTCTTTACTACCTGCCTTAATTGCTTACCTTAAATGACTGCCTTAATTGCATTCCTTAATTGGCTGCCTTAATTGCTTGCCTTAATTGCCTGCCTTAATTGCCTGCCTTAATTGAATGCGTTAATTACCAGCCTTAATTGGCTGCCTGCCTTAATTGCCTGCCTTAATTGGCTTTCTTTACTACCTGCCTTAATTGCTTGCCTTAATTAACTGCCTTAATTGCCTGCGTTATGTGACTGCCTTAATTGGCTGCCTTAATTGCATTCCTTAATTGCCATCCTTAATTGCTTGCCTTAATTGCCTCCCTTAATTGCCTTCCTTAATTCCCTGCCTTAATTGCCTGCCTTAATTGCCTGCCTTCATTGCCTGCCTTAATTGCCTGCCTTAAATGCATGCCTAAATTACCAGCCTTAATTGGCTGCCTGCCTTAATTGCCTGCCATAATCGCCTGCCTTAATTGGCTTTCTTTACTACCTGCCTTAATTGCTTGCCTTAATTTCCTGCTTTAATCGCCTTCCCAAATTACCTGCATTATTTGCCTGCCTTAATTGCCTGCCTTAATTGGCTACACTAATTGCTTGCCTTAATTGCCTTCCTTGATTGCCTGCCTTAATTGCCTGCATTAATTGCCTGCCTTAATTGCCTTCCTTAATTGCCTTTCTTGATTGCCTGCCTTTATTGCCTGCCTTAATTGCTAGCCTTAATTGCCTGCCTTAATTGCCTGCCTGCCCTAATTGCCTGCCTTAATTGCCTGCCTTAATTGGCTTTCTTTACTACCTGCCTTAATTGCTTGACTTTATTGCCTGCCTTAATTGCCTGCCTTAATTGACTTCCCTAATTACCTGCATTATTTGCCTACCTTAATAGCCTGCCTTCATTGCCAGCCTTAATTGACTGCCTTAATTGCCTGCCATAATTGCCTGCTTTAATTGCCTGCCTTAATTTCTTGCCTTAATTGCCTGTCTTAATTGCATTTCTTGATTGCCTGCCTTTATTGCCTGCCTTAATTGCCTGCCTTAATTGCCTGCCTTAATTGCCTGCCTTAATTGCAATTCTTGATTGCCTGCCTTAATTGCCATCCTTAATTGCTTGCCTTAATTGCCTGCCTTAATTGCCTGCCTTAATTGCATGCCTTAATTGCATGCCTTAATTACCAGCCTTAATTGGCTGCCTGCCATAAATGCCTGCCTTAATTGCCTGCCTTAAAAGGCTTTCTTTACTACCTGCCTTAATTGCTTGCCTTAATTGCATGCCTTAATTGCCTTCCCTAATTACCTGCATTATTTGCCTACCTTAATTGCCTGCCTTCATTGCCAGCCTTAATTACCTGCCTTAATTGTCTGCCTTAATTGCCTGCCTTAATTGCCTGCTTTAATTGCCTGCCTTAATTGCATGCCTTAATTGCCTGCCTTAATTGCCTGCCTTTATTGCCTGCCTTCATTGCCTGCTTTAATTACCTGTCTTAATTGACTGCCTTATTTGGCTGCCTTAATTGCATTCCTTAATTGGCTGCCTTAATTGCCATCCTTAATAGCTTGCCTTAATTGCCTGCCTTAATTGCCTGCCTTAATTGCCTGCCTTAATTGCATGCATAATTACAGCCTTAATTGGCTGCCTGCCTTATTTGCCTGCCTTAATCGCTTGCCTTAATTGGCTTTCTTTACTACCTGCCTAAATAGCTAGACCTAATTGCCTGCCTTAATTGCCTGCCTTAATTGCCTGCCTTAATTACCTTCCCTAATAACCTGCATTATTTGCCTACCTTTATTGCCTGTCTTCATTGCCAGCCTTAATTGCCTGTCTTAATTGCCTGCCTTAATTGCCTGCCTTAATTGCATGCCTTAATTGCCAGCCTTAATTGGCTACATTATTTGCATGCCTTAATTGCCTTCCTTGATTGCCTGCCTTAATGGCCTGCATTAATTGCTTGCCTTTATTGCCTACCTTAATTGCCTGCCTTTATGCCTGCCTTAATTAACTGCCTTTATTGGCAACCTTAATTGCATTCCTTAATTGGCTGCCTTAATTGCCATCCTTAATAGTTTGCCTTAATTGCCTACTTTAATTGTCTGCCTTATTGCCTGCCTTAATTGCATGCCTTAATTACCAGCCTTAATTGGCTGCCTGCCTTAATTGCCTGCCTTAATCGCTTGTCTTAATTAGCTTTCTTTACTACCTGCCTAAATAGCTTGCCTTAATTGCCTGCCTTAATTACATGCCTTAATTGCCTTCCCTAATTACCTGCATTATTTGCCTACCTTAATAGCCTGTCTTCATTGCCAGCCTTAATTGCCTGCCTATTTGTCTGCCTAATTGACTGCCTTAATTGCCTTCTTTAATTGCCTGCCTTAATTGCCTGCCTTAATTGGCTGCCTTAATTGCCTGCCTTAATTGCCTTCTTTAATTGCCTGACTTAATTGCCTGCCTTAATTGACTTCCTTCATTGCCTGCTTTAATTGCCTGTCTTAATTGCCTGCCTAAATTGAATGCCTTAATTGGCTTGCCTTTATTGCATTACTTAATTGGCTGACATAATTGCCATTGTTAGTTGCTTGCCTTAATTACCAGCTTTAATTGGCTGCCTGCCTTAATTGCCTGCCTTAATTGGATTTCTTTACTACCTGCCTTAATTGCTTGCCTTAATTGCCTGCCTTAATTGCCTGCCTTAATTGCCTTCCCAAATAACCAGCATTATTTGCCTGCCTTAATTGCCTGCTTTTATTGGCTACATTAATTGCTTGCCTTAATTGCCTTCCTTGATTGCCTGCCTTAATTGCCTGCATTAATTGCTTGCCTTTATTGCCTTCCCTAATTACCTGCATTATTTGCCTACATTAATAGCCTTCCTTCATTGCCAGCCTTAATTGCCAGCCTTAATTCTCTGCCTTAATTGACTGCCTTAATTGCCTGCCATAATTGCCTGCCTTAATTGCCTGCCTTAATTGCCTGCCCTAATTGGCTTTCTTTACTACCGGCCATAATTGCTTGCCTTAATTGCCTGCCTTCATTGCCTGCCTTAATTGCATTTCTTGATTGCCTGCCTTAATTGCCTGCCTTAATTGCCTTCCCAAATAACCAGCATTATTTGCCTGCCTTAATTGCCTGCTTTTATTGGCTACATTAATTGCTTGCCTTAATTGCCTTCCTTGATTGCCTGCCTTAATTGCCTACATTATTTGCATGCCTTAATTGCCTTCCTTGATTGCCTGCCTTAATGGCCTGCATTAATTGCTTGCCTTTATTGCCTACCTTAATTGCCTGCCTTTATGCCTGCCTTAATTAACTGCCTTTATTGGCAACCTTAATTGCATTCCTTAATTGGCTGCCTTAATTGCCATCCTTAATAGTTTGCCTTAATTGCCTACTTTAATTGTCTGCCTTATTGCCTGCCTTAATTGCATGCCTTAATTACCAGCCTTAATTGGCTGCCTGCCTTAATTGCCTGCCTTAATCGCTTGTCTTAATTAGCTTTCTTTACTACCTGCCTAAATAGCTTGCCTTAATTGCCTGCCTTAATTACATGCCTTAATTACCTTCCCTAATTACCTGCATTATTTGCCTACATTAATAGCCTTCCTTCATTGCCAGCCTTAATTGCCAGCCTTAATTCTCTGCCTTAATTGACTGCCTTAATTGCATGCCTTAATTACCAGCCTTAATTGGCTGCCTGCCTTAATTGCCTGCCCTAATTGGCTTTCTTTACTACCTGCCTTAATTGCTTGCCTTAATTGCCTGCCTTCATTGCCTGCCTTAATTGCATTTCTTGATTGCCTGCCTTAATTGCCTGCCTTAATTGCCTGCCATATATGCCTGCCTGAATTGCCTGCCTTAATTGCATTTCTTGATTGCCTGCCTTAATTGCATTTCTTGATTGACTGCCTTAATTGCATTTTTTGATTGTTTGCCTTAATTGCTTGCCTTAATTGCCTTCCTTAATTGCCTGCCATAATTGCCTGCCATAATTGCCTGACTTAATTGCATGCCTTAATTACCAGCCTTAATTGGCTGCCTGCCTTAATTGCCTGCCTTAATTGCATTTCTTGATTGCCTGCCTTAATTGCCTGCCTTAATTGCATGCCTTAATTAAAAGCCTTAATTGGCTGCCTGCCTTAATTGCTTGCCTTAATTGGCTTTCTTTACTACCTGCCTTTATTGCTTGCCTTAATTGCATGGCCTTAATTGCCTGCCTTAATTGCATTTCTTAATTGCCATCCTTAATTGCTTGCCTTAATTACCTGCCTTAATTGCCTGCCTTTATTGCCTGCCATAATTGCATGCCTTAATTACTAGCCTTAATTGGTTGCCTTCCTTAAATGCCTGCCTTAAATGTCTGCCTTAATTGACTGCCTTAATTGCCTGCCATAATTGCCTGCCTTAATTGCCTGCCTTAATTACATTTCTTGATTGCCTGCCTTAATTACATTTCTTGATTGCCTGCCTTAATTGCTTGCCTTAATTGCCTGCCTTAATTGCCTGCCATAATTGCCTGCCATAATTGCCTGACTTAATTGCATGCCTTAATTACCAGCCTTAATTGGCTGCCTGCCTTATTGCCTGCCCTAATTGGCTTTCTTTACTACCTGCCTTAATTGCTTGCCTTAATTGCCTGCCTTAATTGCCTTCCCGAATTACCTGCATTATTTACCTACCTTAATTTCCTGCCTTTATTGCCAGCCTTAATTGCCTGCCTTAGTTGTCTGCCTTAATTGACTGCCTTAATTGCCTGCAATAATTGCCTGCCATAATTGCCTGCCTTAATGGCATTCCTTAATTGGCTGCCTTAATTGCCATCACTAATTGCTTGCCTTAATTGCCTGGCTTAATTGCCTGACTTAATTGCATGCCTTAATTACCAGCCTTAATTGGCTGGCTGCCTTAATTGCCTGCCTTAATTGGCTTTCTTTACTACCGGCCATAATTGCTTGCCTTAATTGCATGGCCTTAATTGCCAGCCTTAATTGCTTTCCTTAATTGCCATCCTTAATTATTTGCCTTAATTGCCTGCCTTAATTGCATGCCTTTATTGCCTGCTTTAAATGAATGCCCTAATTACTAGCCTTAATTGGTTGCCTGCCTTAAATGCCTGCCTTAATTGCCTGCCTTAATTGGCTTTCTTTACTACCTGCCTTTATTGCTTGCCTTAAATGACTGCCTTAATTGCATTCCTTAATTGGCTGCCTTAATTGCTTGCCTATATTGCCTGCCTTAATTGCATGCCTTAATTACCAGCCTTAATTGGCTGCCTGCCTTAATTGCCTGCCTTAATTGGCTTTCTTTACTACCTGCCTTAATTGCTTGCCTTAATATCCTGCCTGAATTGCCTGCGTTACGTGACTGCCTTAATTGGCTGCCTTTATTGCATGCCTTAATTTCCATCCTTAATTGCTTGCCTTAATTGCCTGCCTTAAGTGCCTGCCTTAATTGCATGCCTTAATTACCAGCGTTAATTAGCTGCCTGCCTTAAATGCCTGCATAATTGCCTGCCTTAATTGGCTTTCGTTACTACCTGTCTTAATTGCTTGCCTTAATTAACTGCATTAATTGCCTGCCTTAATTATCTTCCCTAATTACGTGCATTATTTGCCTACCTTATTTGCCTGCCTTTATTGACTGCCTTAATTGGCTGCTTTAATTGCATCCCTCAATTGGCTGCCTTAATTGCCATCCTTAATTGCTTGCCTTAAATGCCTGCCTTAATTGCCTGCCTTAAATGCCTGTCTTAATTGCATGCCTTAATTACCAGCCTTAATTGGCTGCCTGCCTTAATTGCCTGCGTTAATCACCTGCCTTAATTGGCATTCTTTACTACCTGCCTTAATTGCTTGCCTTAATTGCCTGCCTTAATTGCCTGCCTTAATTGCCTTCTCTAATTACCTGCATTATTTGACAACCTTAATTGCCTGCCTTCATTGCCAGCCTTTATTGCCAGCCTTAATTGCCAGCCTTAATTGTCTGCCTTAATTGCCTGCCTTAATTGCCTGCCTTAATTGCCTTACTTGATTGCCTGCCTTTATTGGCTGCTTGCCTTAATTGCCAGCATTAATTGGCTTTCTTAACTACCTGCCTTTATTGCTTGCCTTAATTGCCTGCCTTAATTGCCTTACAAAAATTACCTGCATTATTTGCCTGCCTTAATTGTTTGCCTTTATTGGCTACATTTATTGCTTGCCTTAATTGCCTTCCTTGTTTGCATGCCTTAATTGCCTGCCTTAATTGCCTGCCTTAATTGCCTTTCTTGAATGCCTGACTTTATTGCCTGCCTTAATTGCCTGCCTTTATTGCCTGCCATAATTGCCTGCCTTAATTGCTTGCCTTAATTGCCTACCTTAATTGACTGCCTCAATTGCCTGCCTAAATTGCCAGCCTTATTTACCTGCCTTAATTACCAGTCTTAATTGCCTGCCTGCCTTAATTGCCTGCCTTAATTGCCTGCCTAAATTGGCTACATTAATTTCTTGCCTTTATTTCCTGCCTTGATTGCCTGTTTTATTTGCCTGCATTAATTGCCTGCCTTAATTGCCTGTCTTAATTGCCTGCTTTAATTGCCTGCCTTAATTGACTGCCTTAATTGGCTGCTTTAATTGCATTCCTAAATTGGATGCCATAATTGCCATCCTTAATAGCTTGCCTTAATTGCCTGCCTTAATTGCCTGCCTTAATTGCATTACTTAAAAACCAGCCTTAATTGGCTGCCTGCCTTAATTGCCTGTTTTAATCGCTTGCCTTAATTGGTTTTCTTTACTACCTGCCTAAATAGCTTTCCTTAATTGCCTGCCTTAATTGCCTTCCCTAATTACCTGCATTATTTGCCTACCTTTATTGCCTGCCTTCATTGCCAGCCTTAATTGCCTGCCTTAATTGTCTACCTTAACTGCCTGCCTTAATTGCCTGCCTTAATTGCCTGCCTTAATTGCCTGCCCTAATTGCCTTTCTTGATTGCCTGCCTTTATTGCCTGCCTTAATTGCATGCCTTAATTACCAGCCTTAAATGGCTACATTAATTGCTTGCCTTAATTGCCTTCCTTGATTGCCTGCCTTAATTGCCTGCCTTAATTACCTGCCTTAATTGCCTGCCTTAATTGCATGCATAATTACAGCCTTAATTGGCTGCCTGCCTTATTTGCCTGTCTTAATCGCTTGCCTTAATTGGCTTTCTTTACTACCTGCCTAAATAGCTAGCCCTAATTGCCTGCCTTAATTGCCTGCCTTAATTGCCTGCCTTAATTACCTTCCCTAATTACCTGCATTATTTGCCTACCTTTATTGCCTGCCTTCATTGCCAGCCTTAATTGCCTGCCATAATTGCCTGCCTTAATTGCCTGCCTTAATTGCCTGCCTTAATTGCCTGCCTTAATTGCCTGCCTTAATTGCCTGCCTTAATTGCCTGCCTTAATTGCATGCCTTAATTGCATGCTTTAATTTCCAGCCTTAATTGGCTGCCTGCCATAAATGCCTGCATTAATTGCCTGCCTTAAAAGGCTTTCTTTACTACCTGCCTTAATTGCTTGCCTTAATTGACTGCCTTAATTGCCTTCCTTAATTGCCTTCCCTAATTACCTGCATTATTTGCCTACCTTAATTGCCTGCCTTCATTGCCAGCCTTAATTGCCAGCCTTAATTGTCTGTCTTAATTGCCTGCCTTAATTGCCTGCTTTAATTGCCTGCCTTAATTGCATGCCTAATTGCCTGCCTTAATTGCCTGCCTTAATTGCCTGCCTTCATTGCCTGCTTTAATTACCTGTCTTAATTGCCTGCCTCAATTGCCTGCCTAAAAAGCCAGCCTTATTTACCTGCCTTAATTACCAGTCTTAATTGCCTGCCTTAATTGGCTACATTAATTGCTTGCCTTAATTGCCTTCCTTGATTGCCTGCCTTTTTTGCGTGCCTTAATTGCCTGCCTTAATTGCCTGCCTTAATTGACTGCCTTATTTGGCTGCCTTAATTGCATTCCTTAATTGGCTGCCTTAATTGCCATCCTTAATAGTTTGCCTTAATTGCCTACTTTAATTGCCTGCCTTATTGCCTGCCTTAATTGCATGCCTTAATTACCAGCCTTAATTGGCTGCCTGCCTTAATTGCCTGCCTTAATCGCTTGTCTTAATTAGCTTTCTTTACTACCTGCCTAAATAGCTTGCCTTAATTGCCTGTCTTAATAACATGCCTTAATTGCCTTCCCTAATTACCTGCATTATTTGCCTACCTTAATAGCCTGCCTTCATTGCCAGCCTTAATTGCCTGCCAATTTGTCTGCCTAATTGACTGCCTTAATTGCCTTCTTTAATTGCCTGCCTTAATTGCCTGCCTTAATTGGCTGCCTTAATTGGATTCCTAAATTGGCTGCCTTAATTGCCATCCTTAATTGCTTGCCTTTATTGCCTGGCTTAATTGCATGCCTTAATTGCATTCCTTAATTACCAGCCTTAATTGGCTGCCTGAATTAATTGCCTGCCTTAATTGGCTTTCTAAACTACCTGCCTTAATTGCATGCCTTAATTGCCTGCATTAATTGCCTTTCCTAATTACCTGCATTATTTGCCTACCTTAATAGCCTTCCTTCATTGCCTGCCTTAATTGTCTGCCTTTATTGTCTGCCTTAATTGCCTGCCTTTATTGCCAGCCTTAATTGCCTGCCTATTTGTCTGCCTTAATTGACTGCCTTAATTGCCTTCTTTAATTGCCTGCCTTAAGGGCCTGCCTTAATTGCCTGCCTTAATGGCCTGCCTTAATTGCCTTCCTTCATTGCCTGCTTTAATTACCTTTCTTAATTGCCTGCCTCAATTGAATGCCTTAATTGGCTGCCTTTATTGCATTACTTAATTGGCTGCCTTAATTGCCATCGTTAGTTGCTTGCCTTAATTACCAGCTTTAATTGGCTGCCTGCCTTAATTGCCTGCCTTAATTGGATTTCTTTACTACCTGCCTTAATTGCTTGCCTTAATTGCCTGCCTTAATTGCCTGCCTTAATTGCCTTCCCTAATAACCAGAATTATTTGCCTGCCTTAATTGCCTGCTTTTATTGGCTACATTAATTGCTTGCCTTAATTACCTTCCTTGATTGCCTGCCTTAATTGCCTGCATTAATTGCTTGCCTTTATTGCCTGCCTTAATTGCCTGCCTTAATTGCCTTCCCTAATTACCTGCATTATTTGCCTACCTTAATAGCCTTCCTTCATTGCCCGCCTTAATTGCCTGCCTTAATTCTCTGCCTTAATTGACTGCCTTAATTGCCTGCCATAATTGCCTGCCTTAATTGCCTGCCTTAATTGTATTTCTTGGTTGCCTGCCTTAATTGCCTGCCTTAATTGCCTGCCTTAATTGCCTGCCTTAATTGCCTTCCATAATTGCCTGCATTAATTGCATGCCTTAATTACCAGCCTTAATTGGCTGCCTGCCTTAATTACCTGCCCTAATTGGCTTTCTTTACTACCTGCCTTAATTGCTTGCCTTAATTGCCTGCCTTCATTACCTGCCTTAATTGCATTTCTTGATTGCCTGCCTTAATTGCCTGCCTTAATTGCCTGCCATAATTGCCTAACTTAATTGCCTGCCTTAATTGCATTTCTTGATTGACTGCCTTAATTGCCTGCCATTATTGCCTGCCTTAATTGCCTGCCTTAATTGCATTTCTTGTTTGCCTGCCTTAATTGCATTTTTTGATTGCCTGCCTTAATTGCTTGCCTTAATTGCCTGCCTTAATTACCTGCCATAATTGCCTGCCATAATTGCCTGACTTAATTGCATGCCTTAATTACCAGCCTTAATTGGCTGCCTGCCTTAATTGCCTGCCTTAATTGCATTTCTTGATTGCCTGCCTTAATTGCCTGCCTTAATTGCATGCCTTAATTAAAAGCCTTAATTGGCTGCCTGCCTTAATTACCTGCCTTAATTGGCTTTCTTTACTACCTGCCTTTATTGCTTGCCTTAATTGCATGGCTTTAATTGCCTGCCTTTATTGCATTTCTTAATTGCCATCCTTAATTAATTGCCTTCCTTAAATTCCTGCCTTAATTGTCTGCCTTAATTGACTGCCTTAATTGCCTGCCATAATTGCCTGCCTTAATTGCCTGCCTTAATTACATTTCTTGATTGCCTGCCTTAATTGCATTTCTTGATTGCCTGCCTTAATTGCTTGCCTTAATTGCCTGCCTTAATTGCCTGCCATAATTGGCTGCCATAATTGCCTGACTTAATTGCATGCCTTAATTACCAGCCTTAATTGGCTGCTTGCCTTATTGCCTGCCCTAATTGGCTTTCTTTACTACCTGCCTTAATTGCTTGCCTTAATTGCCTGCCTTAATTGCCTTCCCGAATTACCTGCATTATTTTCCTACCTTAATTTCCTGCCTTTATTGCCAGCCTTAATTGCCTGCCTTAGTTGTCTGCCTTAATTGACTGCCTTAATTGCCTGCAATAATTGCCTGCCATAATTGCCTGCCTTAATGGCATTCCTTAATTGGCTGCCTTAATTGCCATCACTAATTGCTTGCCTTAATTGCCTGGCTTAATTGCCTGACTTAATTGCATGCCTTAATTACCAGCCTTAATTGGCTGGCTGCCTTAATTGCCTGCCTTAATTGGCTTTCTTTACTACCTGCCATAATTGCTTGCCTTAATTGCATGGCCTTAATTGCCTGCCTAAATTGCTTTCCTTAATTGCCATCCTTAATTATTTGCCTTAATTGCCTGCCTTAATTGCCTGCCTTTATTGCCTGTTTAAAATGCATGCCCTAATTACTAGCCTTAATTGGTTGCCTGCCTTAAATGCCTGCCTTAATTGCCTGCCTTAATTGGCTTTCTTTACTACCTGCCTTTATTGCTTGCCTTAAATGACTGCCTTAATTGCATTCCTTAATTGGCTGCCTTAATTGCTTGCCTATATTGCCTGCCTTAATTGCATGCCTTAATTACCAGCCTTAATTGGCTGCCTGCCTTAATTGCCTGCCTTAATTGGCTTTCTTTACTACCTGCCTTAATTGCTTGCCTTAATATCCTGCCTTAATTGCCTGCGTTACGTGACTGCCTTAATTGGCTGCCTTTATTGCATGCCTTAATTTCCATCCTAATTGCTTGCCTTTATTGCCTGCCTTAATTGCCTGCCTTAATTGCATGCCTTAATTACCAGCGTTAATTAGCTGCCTGCCTTAAATGCCTGCATAATTGCCTGCCTTAATTGGCTTTCGTTACTACCTGTCTTAATTGCTTGCCTTAATTAACTGCATTAATTGCCTGCCTTAATTATCTTCCCTAATTACCTGCATTATTTGCCTACCTTATTTGCCTGCCTTCATTGTCAGCCTTAATTGACTGCCTTAATTGTCTGCCTTAATTGCCTGCCTTAATTGCCTGCCTTAATTGCCTGCCTTAATTGCCTGCCTTAATTGCCTGCCTCAATGCCTGACTTAATTGCCTGCCTTAATTGCCTGCCTTCATTGCCTGTTTAATTGTCTGTCTTAATTGCATGCCTCAATTGCCTGCCTTAATTGCCAGCCTTATTTACCTGCGTTAATTACCAGACTTAATTGCATGCCTGCCTTAATTGCCTGCCTTAATTGCCTGCCTTAATTGGCTACATTGATTGTTTGCTTAATTGCCTTCCTTGAATGCCTGCCTTATTTGCCTGCCTTAATAGCCTGCTTTAATTGCCTGCCTTAATTGCCTACCTTTATTGACTGCCTTAATTGGCTGCCTTAATTGCATTCCTTAATTGGCTGCCTTAATTGCCATCCTTAATTGCTTGCCTTAAATGCCTGCCTTAATTGCCTGCCTTAATTGCCTGTCTTAATTGCATGCCTTAATTACCAGCCTTAATTGGCTGCCTGCCTTAATTGCCTGCGTTAATCACCTGCCTTAATTGGCTTTCTTTACTACCTGCCTTAATTGCTTGCCTTAATTGCCTGCCTTAATTGCCTGCCTTAATTGCCTTCTCTAATTACCTGCATTATTTGACAACCTTAATTGCCTGCTTTCATTGCCAGCCTTAATTGCCAGCCTTAATTGCCTGCCTTAATTGTCTGCCTTAATTGCCTGCCTTAATTGCCTGCCTTAATTGCCTTACTTGATTGCCTGCCTTTATTGGCTGCTTGCCTTAATTGCCAGCGTTAATTGGCTTTCTTTACTACCTGCCTTTATTGCTTGCCTTAATTGCCTGCCTTAATTGCCTTACAAAAATTACCTGCATTATTTGCCTGCCTTAATTGTTTGCCTTTATTGGCTACATTTATTGCTTGCCTTTATTGCCTTCCTTGTTTGCATGCCTTAATTGCCTGCCTTAATTGCCTGCCTTAATTGCCTTTCTTGAATGCCTGACTTTATTGCCTGCCTTAATTGCCTGCCTTTATTGCCTGCCATAATTGCCTGCCTTAATTGCTTGCCTTAATTGCCTACCTTAATTGACTGCCTCAATTGCCTGCCTAAATTGGCAGCCTTATTTACCTGCCTTAATAACCAGTCTTAATTGCCTGCTTGCCTTAATTGCCTGCCGTAATTGCCTGCTTAAATTGGCTACATTAATTTCTTGCCTTTATTGCCTGCCTTGATTGCCTGCTTTATTTGCCTGCATTAATTGCCTGCCTTAATTGCCTGTCTTAATTGCGTGCTTTAATTGCCTGCCTTAATTGACTGCCTTAATTGGCTGCTTTAATTGCATTCCTTAATTGGCTGCCATAATTGCCATCCTTAATAGCTTGCATTAATTGCCTGCCTTAATTGCCATCCTTAATTGCATTACTTAATTACCAGCCTTAATTGGCTGCCTGCCTTAATTGCCTGTTTTAATCGCTTGCCTTAATTGGCTTTCTTTACTACCTGCCTAAATAGCTTTCCTTAATTGCCTGCCTTAATTGCCTTCCCTAATTACCTGCATTATTTGCCTACCTTTATTGCCTGCCTTCATTGCCAGCCTTAATTGCCTGCCTTAATTGTCTGCCTTAACTGCCTGCCTTAATTGCCTGCCTTAATTGCCTGCCTTAATTGCCTGCCCTAATTGCCTTTCTTGATTGCCTGCCTTTATTGCCTGCTTTAATTGCATGCCTTAATTACCAGCCTTAAATGGCTACATTAATTGCTTGCCTTAATTGCCTTCCTTGATTGCCTGCCTTAATTTCCTGCATTAATTGCTTGCCTTTATCGCCTGCTTTAATTGCGTGCCTTAATTGCCTTCCCTTATTACCTGCATTATTTGCCTTAATAGCCTGCCTTAATTGCTAGCCTTAATTTCCTGCCGTAATTGCCTGCTTTAATTGCCTGCCTTAATTGCCTGCATAATTGCATTCCTAATTTGGCTGCCTTAATTGCCATCCTTAATTGCTTGCCTTTAATGCCTGGCTTAATTACCTGCCTTAATTGCTTGCTTTAATTGTCTGCCTTAATTGACTGCCTTAATTGCCTACCATAATTGCCTGTCATAATTGCTTGCCTTAATTGCCTGCCTTAATTGCTTTTCTTGATTGCCTGCCTTTATTGCCTGCCTTAATTGCCTGCCTTAATTCCCTGTCTTAATTGCCTGCCTTAATTGCCTGCCTCAATTGCCTGCCTTAATTGCCTGCCTTAATTGCCTGCCTTAATTGCCGTCCCTAATTACCTGCATTATCTGCCTACCCTAATTGCCTGCTTTGATTGCCAGCCTTAATCGCGGGCTTTAATTGTCTGCCTTAATTGACTGCCTTAATTGCCTACCATTATTGCCTGCCTTAAGGGCCTGCCTTAATTGCCTGCCTTAATGGCCTGCCTTAATTGCCTTCCTTCATTGCCTGCTTTAATTGCCTTTCTTAATTGCCTGCCTCAATTGAATGCCTTAATTGCCTGCCTTAATTGTCTGCCTTAACTGCCTGCCTTAATTGCATGCCTTAATTGCCTGCCTTAATTGCCTGCCCTAATTGCCTTTCTTGATTGCCTGCCTTTATTGCCTGCCTTAATTGCATGCCTTAATTACCAGCCTTAAATGGCTACATTAATTGCTTGCCTTAATTGCCTTCCTTGATTGCCTGCCTTAATTGCCTGCATTAATTGCTTGCCTTTATCGCCTGCTTTAATTGCGTGCCTTAATTGCCTTCCCTTATTACCTGCATTATTTGCCTTAATAGCCTGCCTTAATTGCTAGCCTTAATTTCCTGCCGTAATTGCCTGCTTTAATTGCCTGCCTTAATTGCCTGCATAATTGCATTCCTAATTTGGCTGCCTTAATTGCCATCCTTAATTGCTTGCCTTTAATGCCTGGCTTAATTACCTGCCTTAATTGCTTGCTTTAATTGTCTGCCTTAATTGACTGCCTTAATTGCCTACCATAATTGCCTGTCATAATTGCTTGCCTTAATTGCCTGCCTTAATTGCCTTTCTTGATTGCCTGCCTTTATTGCCTGCCTTAATTGCCTGCCTTAATTGCCTGTCTTAATTGCCTGCCTTAATTGCCTGCCTCAATTGCCTGCCTTAATTGCCTGCCTTATTTGGCTTTCTAAACTACCTGCCTTAATTGCTTGCCTTAATTGCCTGCCTTAATTGCCTGCCTTAATTGCCGTCCCTAATTACCTGCATTATCTGCCTACCCTAATTGCCTGCTTTGATTGCCAGCCTTAATCGCGGGCTTTAATTGTCTGCCTTAATTGACTGCCTTAATTGCCTACCATAATTGCCTGCCATAATTGCCTGCCTTAATTACCTGCCTTAAATGCCTTTCTTGATTGCCTGCTTTTATTGCCTGACTTAATTGCCTGCCTTATTTTCCTGCTTTAATTGCCTACCTTAATAGCCTGCCTTCATTGCCAGCCTTAATTGCCTGCCTAAATTATCTGCCTTAATTGACTGCCTTAATTGACTGCCATAATTGCCTGCTTTAATAGCCTGCCTTAATTGCCTGCCTTAATTGCCTGCCTTAATTTAATTTCTTGATTGCCTAGCTTAATGCCTGCCTTTATTGCCTGCCTTAATTGCCTGCCTTAATTGCCTGCCTTAATTGCCTGCCTTAATTGCCTGCCTTAATTGCATGCCTTAATTAGCTGCCTGCCTTAATTGCCTGCCTTAATTGCATGCCTTAATTGGCTTTCATTACTACCTGCCTTAATTGCATGCCTTAATTGCCTGTCTTAATTGTTACCTTAATTGCCTGCCTTAATTGTATGCATTAATTTCCTGACTTAATTGCCTGCCTTAATTGCCTGCCTTAATTGCCTGCCTTAATTGCCTGCATTAATTGCTTGCCTTAATTAACTGATCAATGCGAACTGCAAACTTAGAACTGCAAAGCGCAAAATAAGAACTGCAAACTACTAAACGCAAACAAAAAATTTATATTAGCAAACTTCATTAAATTGCGAAATATAATAAGCGAACTTCAAACTGAAATGCAAACTGAGAACTGAAAATTGCGAACTGCCAACTGCTATCTGCGAACTGCAGACTGCATATAGCGAACTGCAGAATGCGAACGGCAAAATGCAAACTGCACACTGCAAAATGCAATTTACGAACTGCAAACTGCGAACTGAAAAATGTCAATCGCAAAAAGGTAACCATTGCAGACAACGAACTGCGAAATGCATACTATGCAAACATGAAATGCGAACTGAAAATTGCAAACTTCAATCGGCGAAATGTAAAATTGCGAAATGCCAACCCACGCACAGCGAACAGCAAACTGCGAACTGCCAACTGCGAACAGCAAATTGCGAACTGAGAATTGTATACTACGATTTGCAAACTGCGTACTTCAAATTGCGAACTACTAAATTTCGAAAAAGCAAATTGCACACTGAGAACTGCATACTGCAAACCTTGGGATATAAACCAACGAACTTTGAACAGCAATCTGCGAACTGCAATCTTCGAAATGCAAATTGCGAACTGCAAATTTCAAAATGTAAACTGAAGACTGCAAACCGTAAACCAAAAATTGCAATTTTTAAACATCTAACTGCAAATTGCTATAAGCGAACTGCAAACAGCGAATTGCAAACTGCGAACTGAAAACTGCAATCCGCAAACCACAAACCACAAACTTCAAACAGGAAACTGCAAACAGTAAATGCAAACTGCAATCTGCGAAATGCAAACTACGAACTGCGTAATGCGTACCGCAAACTGCGAACTGCCTATTGAAAACTGCAAACTGCAATCTGCAAAATGCCAACCACAAACCGAAAACCGCAATGAATAAACTGCAAACAGCAAACCCCAAACCACAAAGAGCGAAATGCAGACACCGAACTGCGAACTGCAAACTGCAAACAGCGAACTCCAAATTGCGAAATGGAAACCTACGAAATGCGAACCGCAAAATTTAAAATTGCAAACTGCAAACTGCGGACTACAAACTATGAACTGTAGACTACGAATTGCCAACTGCGAACTGAGAACTGCAAACAGCGAACTCAAATTTGCAAAATGTAAACAGCGAAATGCGAACCTACAAACTGCGAAATGCAAACTGCGTAATGCAACCCTACAACTGCGAACCGCTAACATAAAAATGGCGAATTGCAAAATCAAACTGAAAACTGTGAAATTCAAACTGCAAAGTGCTTACTTAGAACTGCAAACCGCGTACTGCAACGTGCGAACTGCGTAATATGAATTGCAAACTACAAACTGCTTACTACCTACTGCAAACTGTGAAATGTTGAACTGTGAACTGCGAACAAAAAAACTGTGAACTGCGCACTGCAAACAGATCTTTGTCAACTGCTTCAAAATGCGAAAAGCAATAAGCGAACTGCAAGCTGTGAAATGCAAACTGCGAAATGCAAACTGCGAACTGCAGCCTGCGAAATGCGTACTGCAAACTGCGAAATGCTAACTGCAAAGTGTTAACTGAGAAATGCAAACCATGCAAACTTTAAACTGCTAACTGCGATCTGCAGACAGCGGACTGCAAACTGCGAACTGCAGACTGCGAAATGCTAACTGCAAACTGCGAAATGCGAACTGCAAACCGCAAACCACACACGGAGATTTGCAAACTGCTAACTGCGGAATGCAATAAGCGAACTACAAACTGCGAAATAAAAATTAAGAAATGAAAACTGCGAACTACCAAATTGACTGCCTTAATTGTCTACCATAATTGCCTGCCATAATTGCCTGCCTTAATTACCAGCCTTAATTGGCTGCCTTAATTGCCTTACCAAATTACCTGCATTATTTGCCTGCCTTAATTGCCTGCCTTAATGGCCTTACCTTATTACCTGCATTATTTGCCTGCCTTAATTGCTTGCCTTAATTGAGTTTCTTTATTGCCTGCCTTAATTGACTGCATTAATTGCTTGCCTTTATTGCCAACCTTAATTGCGTGCCTTAATTGCCTTCCCTAATTACCTGCATTATTTTCCTAACTTAATAGCCTGCCTTCATTGCCAGCCTTAATTGCCTGCCTTAATTATCTGCCTTAATTGACTGCCTTTTTGCCTGCCATAATTGCCTGCCTTAATTGAATGCCTTAATTGCCTGCCTTAATTTAATTTCATGATTGCCTGCCTTTATTGCCTGCCTTAATTGCCTGCCTTTATTGCCTGCCTTAATTGCCTGCCTTTATTGCCTGCCTTAATTGCATGCCTTAATTGGCTGCCTTCCTTAATTGCCTGCCTTAATTGCATTCCTTAATTGGCTTTCTTTACTACCTGCCTTAATTGCCTGCCTTAATTGCCTGCCTTAATTGTCTGCCTTATTTGCCTGCCTTAATTGCCTGCCTTAATTGCCTGCCTTAATTGCCTGCCTTAATTGCCTGCCTTCATTGCCTGCTTTAATTGCCTGTCTTAATTGCCTGCCTCAATTGCCTGCCTAAATTGCCAGCCTTATTTACCTGCCTTAATTACAAGTCTTAATTGCCTGCCTGCCTTAACTGCCTACATAAATTGCTTGCCTTAAATGCCTTCCTTGATTGCCTGCCTTAATTGCCTGCATTAATTGACTGCCTTAATTGGCTGCCTTAATTGTCTGCCTTAATTGTCTGCCTTAATTGCCTTTCTTGATTGCCTGCCTTAATTGCCTGCCTTAATTGCCTGCCTTAATTGGCTGCCTTAATTGCCTGCCTTAATTACCAGCCTTAATTACCTGCCTGTCTTAATTGCCTGCCTGCTTGCCGTAAATGCATGCTTTTATTGCTTGCCTTAATTGCCTTCCTTAATTGCCTGCCTTAATTGCCCGCCTTAATTGCATGTCTTAATTGCCTGCCTTAATTGCCTTCCTTAATTGCCAGCCTTATTTACCTGCCTTAATTACCAGTCTTAATTGCCTGCCTGCCTTAATTGCCTGCCTTAATTGCCTGCCTAAATTGGCTACATTAATTTCTTGCCTTTATTTCCTGCCTTGATTGCCTGTTTTATTTGCCTGCATTAATTGCCTGCCTTAATTGCCTGTCTTAATTGCCTGCTTTAATTGCCTGCCTTAATTGACTGCCTTAATTGGCTGCTTTAATTGCATTCCTAAATTGGATGCCATAATTGCCATCCTTAATAGCTTGCCTTAATTGCCTGCCTTAATTGCCTGCCTTAATTGCATTACTTAAAAACCAGCCTTAATTGGCTGCCTGCCTTAATTGCCTGTTTTAATCGCTTGCCTTAATTGGTTTTCTTTACTACCTGCCTAAATAGCTTTCCTTAATTGCCTGCCTTAATTGCCTTCCCTAATTACCTGCATTATTTGCCTACCTTTATTGCCTGCCTTCATTGCCAGCCTTAATTGCCTGCCTTAATTGTCTACCTTAACTGCCTGCCTTAATTGCCTGCCTTAATTGCCTGCCTTAATTGCCTGCCCTAATTGCCTTTCTTGATTGCCTGCCTTTATTGCCTGCCTTAATTGCATGCCTTAATTACCAGCCTTAAATGGCTACATTAATTGCTTGCCTTAATTGCCTTCCTTGATTGCCTGCCTTAATTGCCTGCCTTAATTACCTGCCTTAATTGCCTGCCTTAATTGCATGCATAATTACAGCCTTAATTGGCTGCCTGCCTTATTTGCCTGTCTTAATCGCTTGCCTTAATTGGCTTTCTTTACTACCTGCCTAAATAGCTAGCCCTAATTGCCTGCCTTAATTGCCTGCCTTAATTGCCTGCCTTAATTACCTTCCCTAATTACCTGCATTATTTGCCTACCTTTATTGCCTGCCTTCATTGCCAGCCTTAATTGCCTGCCATAATTGCCTGCCTTAATTGCCTGCCTTAATTGCCTGCCTTAATTGCCTGCCTTAATTGCCTGCCTTAATTGCCTGCCTTAATTGCCTGCCTTAATTGCATGCCTTAATTGCATGCTTTAATTTCCAGCCTTAATTGGCTGCCTGCCATAAATGCCTGCATTAATTGCCTGCCTTAAAAGGCTTTCTTTACTACCTGCCTTAATTGCTTGCCTTAATTGACTGCCTTAATTGCCTTCCTTAATTGCCTTCCCTAATTACCTGCATTATTTGCCTACCTTAATTGCCTGCCTTCATTGCCAGCCTTAATTGCCAGCCTTAATTGTCTGTCTTAATTGCCTGCCTTAATTGCCTGCTTTAATTGCCTGCCTTAATTGCATGCCTAATTGCCTGCCTTAATTGCCTGCCTTAATTGCCTGCCTTCATTGCCTGCTTTAATTACCTGTCTTAATTGCCTGCCTCAATTGCCTGCCTAAAAAGCCAGCCTTATTTACCTGCCTTAATTACCAGTCTTAATTGCCTGCCTTAATTGGCTACATTAATTGCTTGCCTTAATTGCCTTCCTTGATTGCCTGCCTTTTTTGCGTGCCTTAATTGCCTGCCTTAATTGCCTGCCTTAATTGACTGCCTTATTTGGCTGCCTTAATTGCATTCCTTAATTGGCTGCCTTAATTGCCATCCTTAATAGTTTGCCTTAATTGCCTACTTTAATTGCCTGCCTTATTGCCTGCCTTAATTGCATGCCTTAATTACCAGCCTTAATTGGCTGCCTGCCTTAATTGCCTGCCTTAATCGCTTGTCTTAATTAGCTTTCTTTACTACCTGCCTAAATAGCTTGCCTTAATTGCCTGTCTTAATAACATGCCTTAATTGCCTTCCCTAATTACCTGCATTATTTGCCTACCTTAATAGCCTGCCTTCATTGCCAGCCTTAATTGCCTGCCAATTTGTCTGCCTAATTGACTGCCTTAATTGCCTTCTTTAATTGCCTGCCTTAATTGCCTGCCTTAATTGGCTGCCTTAATTGGATTCCTAAATTGGCTGCCTTAATTGCCATCCTTAATTGCTTGCCTTTATTGCCTGGCTTAATTGCATGCCTTAATTGCATTCCTTAATTACCAGCCTTAATTGGCTGCCTGAATTAATTGCCTGCCTTAATTGGCTTTCTAAACTACCTGCCTTAATTGCATGCCTTAATTGCCTGCATTAATTGCCTTTCCTAATTACCTGCATTATTTGCCTACCTTAATAGCCTTCCTTCATTGCCTGCCTTAATTGTCTGCCTTTATTGTCTGCCTTAATTGCCTGCCTTTATTGCCAGCCTTAATTGCCTGCCTATTTGTCTGCCTTAATTGACTGCCTTAATTGCCTTCTTTAATTGCCTGCCTTAAGGGCCTGCCTTAATTGCCTGCCTTAATGGCCTGCCTTAATTGCCTTCCTTCATTGCCTGCTTTAATTACCTTTCTTAATTGCCTGCCTCAATTGAATGCCTTAATTGGCTGCCTTTATTGCATTACTTAATTGGCTGCCTTAATTGCCATCGTTAGTTGCTTGCCTTAATTACCAGCTTTAATTGGCTGCCTGCCTTAATTGCCTGCCTTAATTGGATTTCTTTACTACCTGCCTTAATTGCTTGCCTTAATTGCCTGCCTTAATTGCCTGCCTTAATTGCCTTCCCTAATAACCAGAATTATTTGCCTGCCTTAATTGCCTGCTTTTATTGGCTACATTAATTGCTTGCCTTAATTACCTTCCTTGATTGCCTGCCTTAATTGCCTGCATTAATTGCTTGCCTTTATTGCCTGCCTTAATTGCCTGCCTTAATTGCCTTCCCTAATTACCTGCATTATTTGCCTACCTTAATAGCCTTCCTTCATTGCCCGCCTTAATTGCCTGCCTTAATTCTCTGCCTTAATTGACTGCCTTAATTGCCTGCCATAATTGCCTGCCTTAATTGCCTGCCTTAATTGTATTTCTTGGTTGCCTGCCTTAATTGCCTGCCTTAATTGCCTGCCTTAATTGCCTGCCTTAATTGCCTTCCATAATTGCCTGCATTAATTGCATGCCTTAATTACCAGCCTTAATTGGCTGCCTGCCTTAATTACCTGCCCTAATTGGCTTTCTTTACTACCTGCCTTAATTGCTTGCCTTAATTGCCTGCCTTCATTACCTGCCTTAATTGCATTTCTTGATTGCCTGCCTTAATTGCCTGCCTTAATTGCCTGCCATAATTGCCTAACTTAATTGCCTGCCTTAATTGCATTTCTTGATTGACTGCCTTAATTGCCTGCCATTATTGCCTGCCTTAATTGCCTGCCTTAATTGCATTTCTTGTTTGCCTGCCTTAATTGCATTTTTTGATTGCCTGCCTTAATTGCTTGCCTTAATTGCCTGCCTTAATTACCTGCCATAATTGCCTGCCATAATTGCCTGACTTAATTGCATGCCTTAATTACCAGCCTTAATTGGCTGCCTGCCTTAATTGCCTGCCTTAATTGCATTTCTTGATTGCCTGCCTTAATTGCCTGCCTTAATTGCATGCCTTAATTAAAAGCCTTAATTGGCTGCCTGCCTTAATTACCTGCCTTAATTGGCTTTCTTTACTACCTGCCTTTATTGCTTGCCTTAATTGCATGGCTTTAATTGCCTGCCTTTATTGCATTTCTTAATTGCCATCCTTAATTAATTGCCTTCCTTAAATTCCTGCCTTAATTGTCTGCCTTAATTGACTGCCTTAATTGCCTGCCATAATTGCCTGCCTTAATTGCCTGCCTTAATTACATTTCTTGATTGCCTGCCTTAATTGCATTTCTTGATTGCCTGCCTTAATTGCTTGCCTTAATTGCCTGCCTTAATTGCCTGCCATAATTGGCTGCCATAATTGCCTGACTTAATTGCATGCCTTAATTACCAGCCTTAATTGGCTGCTTGCCTTATTGCCTGCCCTAATTGGCTTTCTTTACTACCTGCCTTAATTGCTTGCCTTAATTGCCTGCCTTAATTGCCTTCCCGAATTACCTGCATTATTTTCCTACCTTAATTTCCTGCCTTTATTGCCAGCCTTAATTGCCTGCCTTAGTTGTCTGCCTTAATTGACTGCCTTAATTGCCTGCAATAATTGCCTGCCATAATTGCCTGCCTTAATGGCATTCCTTAATTGGCTGCCTTAATTGCCATCACTAATTGCTTGCCTTAATTGCCTGGCTTAATTGCCTGACTTAATTGCATGCCTTAATTACCAGCCTTAATTGGCTGGCTGCCTTAATTGCCTGCCTTAATTGGCTTTCTTTACTACCTGCCATAATTGCTTGCCTTAATTGCATGGCCTTAATTGCCTGCCTAAATTGCTTTCCTTAATTGCCATCCTTAATTATTTGCCTTAATTGCCTGCCTTAATTGCCTGCCTTTATTGCCTGTTTAAAATGCATGCCCTAATTACTAGCCTTAATTGGTTGCCTGCCTTAAATGCCTGCCTTAATTGCCTGCCTTAATTGGCTTTCTTTACTACCTGCCTTTATTGCTTGCCTTAAATGACTGCCTTAATTGCATTCCTTAATTGGCTGCCTTAATTGCTTGCCTATATTGCCTGCCTTAATTGCATGCCTTAATTACCAGCCTTAATTGGCTGCCTGCCTTAATTGCCTGCCTTAATTGACTTTCTTTACTACCTGCCTTAATTGCTTGCCTTAATATCCTGCCTTAATTGCCTGCGTTACGTGACTGCCTTAATTGGCTGCCTTTATTGCATGCCTTAATTTCCATCCTAATTGCTTGCCTTTATTGCCTGCCTTAATTGCCTGCCTTAATTGCCTGCCTTAATTGCCTGCCTTAATTGCCTGCCTCAATGCCTGACTTAATTGCCTGCCTTAATTGCCTGCCTTCATTGCCTGTTTAATTGTCTGTCTTAATTGCATGCCTCAATTGCCTGCCTTAATTGCCAGCCTTATTTACCTGCGTTAATTACCAGACTTAATTGCATGCCTGCCTTAATTGCCTGCCTTAATTGCCTGCCTTAATTGGCTACATTGATTGTTTGCTTAATTGCCTTCCTTGAATGCCTGCCTTATTTGCCTGCCTTAATAGCCTGCTTTAATTGCCTGCCTTAATTGCCTACCTTTATTGACTGCCTTAATTGGCTGCCTTAATTGCATTCCTTAATTGGCTGCCTTAATTGCCATCCTTAATTGCTTGCCTTAAATGCCTGCCTTAATTGCCTGCCTTAATTGCCTGTCTTAATTGCATGCCTTAATTACCAGCCTTAATTGGCTGCCTGCCTTAATTGCCTGCGTTAATCACCTGCCTTAATTGGCTTTCTTTACTACCTGCCTTAATTGCTTGCCTTAATTGCCTGCCTTAATTGCCTGCCTTAATTGCCTTCTCTAATTACCTGCATTATTTGACAACCTTAATTGCCTGCTTTCATTGCCAGCCTTAATTGCCAGCCTTAATTGCCTGCCTTAATTGTCTGCCTTAATTGCCTGCCTTAATTGCCTGCCTTAATTGCCTTACTTGATTGCCTGTCTTTATTGGCTGCTTGCCTTAATTGCCAGCGTTAATTGGCTTTCTTTACTACCTGCCTTTATTGCTTGCCTTAATTGCCTGCCTTAATTGCCTTACAAAAATTACCTGCATTATTTGCCTGCCTTAATTGTTTGCCTTTATTGGCTACATTTATTGCTTGCCTTTATTGCCTTCCTTGTTTGCATGCCTTAATTGCCTGCCTTAATTGCCTGCCTTAATTGCCTTTCTTGAATGCCTGACTTTATTGCCTGCCTTAATTGCCTGCCTTTATTGCCTGCCATAATTGCCTGCCTTAATTGCTTGCCTTAATTGCCTACCTTAATTGACTGCCTCAATTGCCTGCCTAAATTGGCAGCCTTATTTACCTGCCTTAATAACCAGTCTTAATTGCCTGCTTGCCTTAATTGCCTGCCGTAATTGCCTGCTTAAATTGGCTACATTAATTTCTTGCCTTTATTGCCTGCCTTGATTGCCTGCTTTATTTGCCTGCATTAATTGCCTGCCTTAATTGCCTGTCTTAATTGCGTGCTTTAATTGCCTGCCTTAATTGACTGCCTTAATTGGCTGCTTTAATTGCATTCCTTAATTGGCTGCCATAATTGCCATCCTTAATAGCTTGCATTAATTGCCTGCCTTAATTGCCATCCTTAATTGCATTACTTAATTACCAGCCTTAATTGGCTGCCTGCCTTAATTGCCTGTTTTAATCGCTTGCCTTAATTGGCTTTCTTTACTACCTGCCTAAATAGCTTTCCTTAATTGCCTGCCTTAATTGCCTTCCCTAATTACCTGCATTATTTGCCTACCTTTATTGCCTGCCTTCATTGCCAGCCTTAATTGCCTGCCTTAATTGTCTGCCTTAACTGCCTGCCTTAATTGCCTGCCTTAATTGCCTGCCTTAATTGCCTGCCCTAATTGCCTTTCTTGATTGCCTGCCTTTATTGCCTGCTTTAATTGCATGCCTTAATTACCAGCCTTAAATGGCTACATTAATTGCTTGCCTTAATTGCCTTCCTTGATTGCCTGCCTTAATTTCCTGCATTAATTGCTTGCCTTTATCGCCTGCTTTAATTGCGTGCCTTAATTGCCTTCCCTTATTACCTGCATTATTTGCCTTAATAGCCTGCCTTAATTGCTAGCCTTAATTTCCTGCCGTAATTGCCTGCTTTAATTGCCTGCCTTAATTGCCTGCATAATTGCATTCCTAATTTGGCTGCCTTAATTGCCATCCTTAATTGCTTGCCTTTAATGCCTGGCTTAATTACCTGCCTTAATTGCTTGCTTTAATTGTCTGCCTTAATTGACTGCCTTAATTGCCTACCATAATTGCCTGTCATAATTGCTTGCCTTAATTGCCTGCCTTAATTGCTTTTCTTGATTGCCTGCCTTTATTGCCTGCCTTAATTGCCTGCCTTAATTTCCTGTCTTAATTGCCTGCCTTAATTGCCTGCCTCAATTGCCTGCCTTAATTGCCTGCCTTATTTGGCTTTCTAAACTACCTGCCTTAATTGCTTGCCTTAATTGCCTGCCTTAATTGCCTGCCTTAATTGCCGTCCCTAATTACCTGCATTATCTGCCTACCCTAATTGCCTGCTTTGATTGCCAGCCTTAATCGCAGGCTTTAATTGTCTGCCTTAATTGACTGCCTTAATTGCCTACCATTATTGCCTGCCTTAAGGGCCTGCCTTAATTGCCTGCCTTAATGGCCTGCCTTAATTGCCTTCCTTCATTGCCTGCTTTAATTGCCTTTCTTAATTGCCTGCCTCAATTGAATGCCTTAATTGCCTGCCTTAATTGTCTGCCTTAACTGCCTGCCTTAATTGCATGCCTTAATTGCCTGCCTTAATTGCCTGCCCTAATTGCCTTTCTTGATTGCCTGCCTTTATTGCCTGCCTTAATTGCATGCCTTAATTACCAGCCTTAAATGGCTACATTAATTGCTTGCCTTAATTGCCTTCCTTGATTGCCTGCCTTAATTGCCTGCATTAATTGCTTGCCTTTATCGCCTGCTTTAATTGCGTGCCTTAATTGCCTTCCCTTATTACCTGCATTATTTGCCTTAATAGCCTGCCTTAATTGCTAGCCTTAATTTCCTGCCGTAATTGCCTGCTTTAATTGCCTGCCTTAATTGCCTGCATAATTGCATTCCTAATTTGGCTGCCTTAATTGCCATCCTTAATTGCTTGCCTTTAATGCCTGGCTTAATTACCTGCCTTAATTGCTTGCTTTAATTGTCTGCCTTAATTGACTGCCTTAATTGCCTACCATAATTGCCTGTCATAATTGCTTGCCTTAATTGCCTGCCTTAATTGCCTTTCTTGATTGCCTGCCTTTATTGCCTGCCTTAATTGCCTGCCTTAATTGCCTGTCTTAATTGCCTGCCTTAATTGCCTGCCTCAATTGCCTGCCTTAATTGCCTGCCTTATTTGGCTTTCTAAACTACCTGCCTTAATTGCTTGCCTTAATTGCCTGCCTTAATTGCCTGCCTTAATTGCCGTCCCTAATTACCTGCATTATCTGCCTACCCTAATTGCCTGCTTTGATTGCCAGCCTTAATCGCGGGCTTTAATTGTCTGCCTTAATTGACTGCCTTAATTGCCTACCATAATTGCCTGCCATAATTGCCTGCCTTAATTACCTGCCTTAAATGCCTTTCTTGATTGCCTGCTTTTATTGCCTGACTTAATTGCCTGCCTTATTTTCCTGCTTTAATTGCCTACCTTAATAGCCTGCCTTCATTGCCAGCCTTAATTGCCTGCCTAAATTATCTGCCTTAATTGACTGCCTTAATTGACTGCCATAATTGCCTGCTTTAATAGCCTGCCTTAATTGCCTGCCTTAATTGCCTGCCTTAATTTAATTTCTTGATTGCCTAGCTTAATGCCTGCCTTTATTGCCTGCCTTAATTGCCTGCCTTAATTGCCTGCCTTAATTGCCTGCCTTAATTGCCTGCCTTAATTGCATGCCTTAATTAGCTGCCTGCCTTAATTGCCTGCCTTAATTGCATGCCTTAATTGGCTTTCATAACTACCTGCCTTAATTGCATGCCTTAATTGCCTGTCTTAATTGTTACCTTAATTGCCTGCCTTAATTGTATGCATTAATTTCCTGACTTAATTGCCTGCCTTAATTGCCTGCCTTAATTGCCTGCCTTAATTGCCTGCATTAATTGCTTGCCTTAATTAACTGATCAATGCGAACTGCAAACTTAGAACTGCAAAGCGCAAAATAAGAACTGCAAACTACTAAACGCAAACAAAAAATTTATATTAGCAAACTTCATTAAATTGCGAAATATAATAAGCGAACTTCAAACTGAAATGCAAACTGAGAACTGAAAATTGCGAACTGCCAACTGCTATCTGCGAACTGCAGACTGCATATAGCGAACTGCAGAATGCGAACGGCAAAATGCAAACTGCACACTGCAAAATGCAATTTACGAACTGCAAACTGCGAACTGAAAAATGTCAATCGCAAAAAGGTAACCATTGCAGACAACGAACTGCGAAATGCATACTATGCAAACATGAAATGCGAACTGAAAATTGCAAACTTCAATCGGCGAAATGTAAAATTGCGAAATGCCAACCCACGCACAGCGAACAGCAAACTGCGAACTGCCAACTGCGAACAGCAAATTGCGAACTGAGAATTGTATACTACGATTTGCAAACTGCGTACTTCAAATTGCGAACTACTAAATTTCGAAAAAGCAAATTGCACACTGAGAACTGCATACTGCAAACCTTGGGATATAAACCAACGAACTTTGAACAGCAATCTGCGAACTGCAATCTTCGAAATGCAAATTGCGAACTGCAAATTTCAAAATGTAAACTGAAGACTGCAAACCGTAAACCAAAAATTGCAATTTTTAAACATCTAACTGCAAATTGCTATAAGCGAACTGCAAACAGCGAATTGCAAACTGCGAACTGAAAACTGCAATCCGCAAACCACAAACCACAAACTTCAAACAGGAAACTGCAAACAGTAAATGCAAACTGCAATCTGCGAAATGCAAACTACGAACTGCGTAATGCGTACCGCAAACTGCGAACTGCCTATTGAAAACTGCAAACTGCAATCTGCAAAATGCCAACCACAAACCGAAAACCGCAATGAATAAACTGCAAACAGCAAACCCCAAACCACAAAGAGCGAAATGCAGACACCGAACTGCGAACTGCAAACTGCAAACAGCGAACTCCA
The DNA here is from genome assembly GCF_032445375.1 of Bacillus rossius redtenbacheri. Lineage (NCBI taxonomy): Eukaryota > Metazoa > Arthropoda > Insecta > Phasmatodea > Bacillidae > Bacillus > Bacillus rossius. The sequence continues at coordinate 4,381 of NW_026962665.1, read as the reverse complement.
AATTGCGAAATGGAAACCTACGAAATGCGAACCGCAAAATTTAAAATTGCAAACTGCAAACTGCGGACTACAAACTATGAACTGTAGACTACGAATTGCCAACTGCGAACTGAGAACTGCAAACAGCGAACTCAAATTTGCAAAATGTAAACAGCGAAATGCGAACCTACAAACTGCGAAATGCAAACTGCGTAATGCAACCCTACAACTGCGAACCGCTAACATAAAAATGGCGAATTGCAAAATCAAACTGAAAACTGTGAAATTCAAACTGCAAAGTGCTTACTTAGAACTGCAAACCGCGTACTGCAACGTGCGAACTGCGTAATATGAATTGCAAACTACAAACTGCTTACTACCTACTGCAAACTGTGAAATGTTGAACTGTGAACTGCGAACAAAAAAACTGTGAACTGCGCACTGCAAACAGATCTTTGTCAACTGCTTCAAAATGCGAAAAGCAATAAGCGAACTGCAAGCTGTGAAATGCAAACTGCGAAATGCAAACTGCGAACTGCAGCCTGCGAAATGCGTACTGCAAACTGCGAAATGCTAACTGCAAAGTGTTAACTGAGAAATGCAAACCATGCAAACTTTAAACTGCTAACTGCGATCTGCAGACAGCGGACTGCAAACTGCGAACTGCAGACTGCGAAATGCTAACTGCAAACTGCGAAATGCGAACTGCAAACCGCAAACCACACACGGAGATTTGCAAACTGCTAACTGCGGAATGCAATAAGCGAACTACAAACTGCGAAATAAAAATTAAGAAATGAAAACTGCGAACTACCAAATTGACTGCCTTAATTGTCTACCATAATTGCCTGCCATAATTGCCTGCCTTAATTACCAGCCTTAATTGGCTGCCTTAATTGCCTTACCAAATTACCTGCATTATTTGCCTGCCTTAATTGCCTGCCTTAATGGCCTTACCTTATTACCTGCATTATTTGCCTGCCTTAATTGCTTGCCTTAATTGAGTTTCTTTATTGCCTGCCTTAATTGACTGCATTAATTGCTTGCCTTTATTGCCAACCTTAATTGCGTGCCTTAATTGCCTTCCCTAATTACCTGCATTATTTTCCTAACTTAATAGCCTGCCTTCATTGCCAGCCTTAATTGCCTGCCTTAATTATCTGCCTTAATTGACTGCCTTTTTGCCTGCCATAATTGCCTGCCTTAATTGAATGCCTTAATTGCCTGCCTTAATTTAATTTCATGATTGCCTGCCTTTATTGCCTGCCTTAATTGCCTGCCTTTATTGCCTGCCTTAATTGCCTGCCTTTATTGCCTGCCTTAATTGCATGCCTTAATTGGCTGCCTTCCTTAATTGCCTGCCTTAATTGCATTCCTTAATTGGCTTTCTTTACTACCTGCCTTAATTGCCTGCCTTAATTGCCTGCCTTAATTGTCTGCCTTATTTGCCTGCCTTAATTGCCTGCCTTAATTGCCTGCCTTAATTGCCTGCCTTAATTGCCTGCCTTCATTGCCTGCTTTAATTGCCTGTCTTAATTGCCTGCCTCAATTGCCTGCCTAAATTGCCAGCCTTATTTACCTGCCTTAATTACAAGTCTTAATTGCCTGCCTGCCTTAACTGCCTACATAAATTGCTTGCCTTAATTGCCTTCCTTGATTGCCTGCCTTAATTGCCTGCATTAATTGACTGCCTTAATTGGCTGCCTTAATTGTCTGCCTTAATTGTCTGCCTTAATTGCCTTTCTTGATTGCCTGCCTTAATTGCCTGCCTTAATTGCCTGCCTTAATTGGCTGCCTTATTGCATTCCTTAATTGCCTGCCTTAATTGTTTGCCTTAATTGCCTTCCTGCCTTAATTGCCTGCCTTAATTGCCTGCCTTAATTGTTTGCCTTAATTGGCTACATTAATTGCTTGCCTTAATTGCCTTCCTTGATTGCCTGCCTTAATTGCCTGCCTTAATTGCATGCCATAATTGCCTGCCTTAATTGCCTTCCTTAATTGCCTGCCTTTAATGCCTGCCTTAATTGCCTGCCTTAATTACCAGCCTTAATTACCTGCCTGTCTTAATTGCCTGCCTGCTTGCGGTAAATGCCTGCTTTTATTGCTTGCACAAATTGCCTTCCTTAATTGCCCGCCTTAATTGCCCGCCTTAATTGCATGTCTTAATTACCTGCCTTAATTGCCTTCCTTAATTGCCTGCCTTTAATGCCTGCCTTAATTGCCTGCCTTAATTACCAGCCTTAATTACCTGCCTGCTTGCCGTAAATGCCTGCTTTCATTGCTTGCCTTAATTGCCTTCCTTAATCGCCTGCCTTAAATGCCCAACTTAATTGCATGTCTTAATTGCCTGCCTTAATTGCCTTCCTTAATTGCCTGCCTTAAATGCCTGCCTTAATTGCCTGCCTTAATTGCCTGCCTTAATTACCAGCCTTAATTACCTGCCTGTCTTAATTGCCTGCCTGCTTGCCGTAAATGCATGCTTTTATTGCTTGCCTTAATTGCCTTCCTTAATTGCCTGCCTTAATTGCCCGCCTTAATTGCATGTCTTAATTGCCTGCCTTAATTGCCTTCCTTAATTGCCTGCCTTAAATGCCTGCCTTAATTGCCTGCCTTAATTGGCTGCCTTAATTGCATTCCTTAATAGGCTGCCTTAATTACCATCCTTAATTGCTTGCCTTTATTGCCTGGCTTAATTGCCTGCCTTAATTGCATGCCTTAATTACCAGTCTTAATTGGTTGCCAGCCTTAATTGGCTTTCTATACTACCTGCCTTGATTGCTTGCCTTAATTGCCTGCCTTAATTGCCTGCCTTTATTGGCTACATTAATTGCTTGCATTAATTGCCTTCTTTGATTGCCTGCCTTAATTGCTTGAATTATTTGCCTGCCTTAATTGCATGCCTTAATTGGCTGCCTGCCTTAATTGCCTGCCTTAATTGGCTTTCTTTAATAACTGCCTTAATTGCTTGCCTTAAATGTCTGCCGTAATAGCCTGCCTTAATTGCCTTCCCTAATTACCTGCATTATTTGCCTACCTTAATTGCCTGCTTTAATTGCCAGCCTTAATCGCCTGCTTTAATTGTCTGCCTTAATTGACTGCCTTAATTGCCTACCATAATTGCCTGCCATAATTGACTGCCTTAATTGCCTGCCTTAATTGCCTTTCTTGATTGCCTGCCTTTAATGCCTACCCTAATTGCCTGCCTTAATTGTCTGCCTTAATTGCCTACCTTAATTGCATGCCTTAATTGCCTTCCTTCATTGTCTGCTTTAACTGCCTGTCTTAATTGCCTGCCTCAATTGCCTGCCTAAATTGCCAGCCTTATTTACCTGCCTTTATTACCAGTTTTAATTGCCTGCCTGCATTAATTGCCTGCCTTAATTGGCTACATCAAATGCTTGCCTTAATTGCCTTCCTTGATTGCCTGCCTTATTTGCCTGCATTAATTGCCTGCCTTAATTGCCTGCCTTAATTGGCTTTCTTTACTACCTGCCTTAATTGCTTGATTTAATTGTCTGCCTTAATTGCCTGCCTTTAAGGCCTTCCATTATAACCTGCATTATTGCCTGCCTAAATTGCCAGCCTTATTTACCTGCATTTATTACCAGTTTTAATTGCCTGCCTGCCTTAATTGCATGCCTTAATTACCAGCTCTAATTGGCTGCCAGCCTTAATCGCCTGCCTTAATTAGCTTTCTTTACTACCTGCCTTAATTGCTTGCCTTAATTGCCTGTCTTAATTGCCTGCCTTAATTGCCCGCCTTAATTTCATGTCTTAATTGCCTGCCTTAATTGCCTTCCTTAATTTCCTGCCTTAAATGCCTGCCTTAATTGCCTGCCTTAATTACCAGCCTTAATTACCTGCCTGCCTTAATTGCCTGCCTGCTTGCCGTTAATGCCTGCCTTAATTGCCTGCCTGCTTGCCGTAAATGCCTGCCTTAAATGCCTGCTTTTATTGCCTGCCTTAATTGCCTGCCTTAATTGCCTGCCTTTAATGCCTGCCTTAATTGCCTGCATTAATTGCCTGCATTAATTGCTTGCCTTAATTAACTGATCATTCGAACTGCAAACTTAGAACTGCAAAGCGCAAAATAAGAACTGCAAACTACAAAACGCAAACAAAAAATTTATATTAGCAAACTTCATTAAATTGCGAAATATAATAAGCGAACTTCAAACTGTGAAATGCAAACTGAGAACTGCAAATTGCGAACTGCCAACTGCGATCTGCGAACTGCAGACTGCATATAGCGAACTGCAGAATGCGAACGGCAAAATGCAAACTGCACACTGCAAAATGCAATTTACGAACTGCAAACTGAGAAATGAAAAATGCCAATCGCAAAAAGGAAACCATTGCAGACAACGAACTGCGAAATGCATACTATGCAAACATGAAATGC
>NW_026962664.1:0-20000 GCF_032445375.1 Bacillus rossius redtenbacheri | reverse complement strand
ATCCATCAAACATTTCATTGTTAACAGAGGGGAACCATTACTTGGTTAAGACGATAGGACACGCGTTCCCCACCATTTCGCATCCAATCGAATTGCCGCACAAGAGCTCGTTACCTGAGAAAGGTATAGCATTGGCTCGCAGCTAGTGTATTGCAGTTCAGACAGATAGGCCACTTTAGATAGTTCTTAGTGTTCACAGTTATCACCAAGACTAGACCCATATGGATTTAATTCTTCAAGGAGCAGCGGTCCACCAATAAGAGAGATGAAGACATGTTTTCGGATGGCCACAACGCCCCCTCGCCACCCAAATGTGCATGTTTTAAGTGTACATTGGGAGTCGACGGAACATCGGGAGTCCGCTTGCTTTCTCCGGATCAGCTGCCACCCCCCTGATCTACCAGATAGACAAGAACATGTCTTCTCCACCAATCTCATCCACCGAAGCTCCGATCATGGCTTCTTCTACCTTTATACTGATATACCCCCACGGAGCAACATGCGGGCAAGGGAACTCTTGCTACCCTTCAGTAAAGCAGGTATCTCTTATAGATGGTGACTGCACCTTGGCCAGGATTGAAGACCGCGACTAACCCCTTTGAAACTTGTCTCTCAGGGAGCTGCGATCCATCAAACATTTCATTGTTAACAGAGGGGAACCATTACTTGGTTAAGACGATAGGACACGCGTTCCCCACCATTTCGCATCCAATCGAATTGCCGCACAAGAGCTCGTTACCTAAGAAAGGTATAGCATTGGCTCGCAGCTAGTGTATTGCAGTTCAGACAGATAGGCCACTTTAGATAGTTCTTAGTGTTCACAGTTATCACCAAGACTAGACCCATATGGAATTAATTCTTCAAGGAGCAGCGGTCCACCAATAAGAGAGATGAAGACATGTTTTCGGATGGCCACAACGCCCCCTCGCCACCCAAATGTGCATGTTTCAAGTGTACATTGGGAGTCCACGGAACATCGGGAGTCCGCTTGCTTTCTCCGGATCAGCTGCCACCCCCCTGATCTACCAGATAGACAAGAACATGTCTTCTCCGCCAATCTCATCCACCGAAGCTCCGATCATGGCTTCTTCTACCTTTATACTGATATACCCCCACGGAGCAACATGCGGGCAAGGGAACTCTTGCTACCCTTCAGTAAAGCAGGTATCTCTTATAGATGGTGACTGCACCTTGGCCAGGATTGAAGACCGCGACTAACCCCTTTGAAACTTGTCTCTCAGGGAGCTGCGATCCATCAAACATTTCATTGTTAACAGAGGGGAACCATTACTTGGTTAAGACGACCGGACACGCGTTCCCCACCATTTCGCATCCAATCGAATCGCCGCACAAGAGCTCGTTACCTGAGAAAGGTATAGCATTGGCTCGCAGCTTGTGTATTGCAGTTCAGACAGATAGGCCACTTTAGATAGTTCTTCGTGTTCACAGTTAAGACCACGGCTAGACCCATATGGAATTAATTCTTCAAGGAGCAGCGGTACACCAAGCATTTCATTGTGTACTAGAAAGCACCTCTACCATGTAACAAACATACGACCACCAAATTTCTGCTTACTTCCCCCAGCGGATAGTATTTGCTAGTATCATCCACAAAGTAAATCAATTTTTTCAATGTACCGCTTCTTGGGGGAACTGGGCATGAATCAATCAAGCATTTTGAGGTAGCATGTCCGCTTCACCGCGAGGTGCTCTGAATACCATTATACATTCTTTTTCATCATCCACTTTCAGACCACTACAAGACCCATACTGAATTAATTCCTCAAGGAGCTGCAGTCCACAAAACATTTTACTGTGTACTAGAGGGCACCTCCACCATGTAACAGAAAACATACAACCTTCTTAATTTAATTCTGCATTGTTTCCCAGACGATTTGTTAGCCATACAACAGTACCATCCACAGTAATTCACCTCTTTGAAATCCAATGCATTGTAGAGAAACTGAGGTGGTAGCATTCAAACCGTTCTGTAATGTTAATTCTGCTTCATAGAAAGGTGCTACAGGTTCCACAATAATTAATTGGATATTTTTGCAATATATATAGGGCGAGAAAACTCGGGGGGACTCCCTTTTCATTTATGTACATATTCTTTCCATATTGCAAATAATTCCAATTTTTCCCGATTGCATGTCCCCCTAATATACCCAAAATGGGCCTATCGATGGGTTCACAAAGGTACCCAAAATATGAGATTTTGACTGAAAGAGGCTGGCTAACTTCCGGGAACATGATCATAGGAAATAGGTCAAAATCCCGAATCGCAGTTGTTTACGAACAACCACGAACGGAGACTTAAAATAACCTATAAGGCTGGAATTCATGGGGCCTGTATAACAGGCATTTACACAGACTCTCGGGAGGGAGGGCTCTGTGGCCGGGAGAATTTTCTGGCTCCCCGCCCGAAACTTTTCAGAGTCCCTAATGCCTGCTTGAATGTGAATAAGCAGAGCCCGGTAGCTGATATTTTGCCGGGGTGTGGAGGCCCCGGTCGCCGCCAAATTCCTCTGGTCACAGCTTGTGTTAATACACATGTTAATTTTACATGCAAACCACCAATGACAATTTTCCTCGGCCGCGGAGGCCTCGGTCGCCGCCAGAATTTTCTGGTTCCCGCTCAATATATTGCAGAGTCCTGCAGGCCTGCTTCTGTAGGAATATGCAGAGCCCGGTAGCTGATATTTTGCCGGGGTGAGGAGGCCTCGGTCGCCGCCAAATTCCTCTCATCCCAGCTTGTGTTAATACACATGTTAATTTTACATGCAAAACCACCAATTACCATTTCCTCGGCCGCGGAGGCCTCGGTCGCCGGGAGATTTTCCTGGCTCCCCGCTCAATATACTGCACAGTCCCGCAGGCCTGTCTCCAGTGGAATACACACAGTCCGAGAGCCGAAAATTTGCCGGGGTGTGGAGGCCTCGGTCGCCAACAGATTGCCATAGGCTCTGGCTGCAATATTTACCGTGTATTTTTTCCCTCCAGAGACACCACTACACCCTATATAACCCAAAATGGGCCTTGACGCGTGTACACGCGGAGCCCGAGCGCCGAGAGTTCTCCCGGCCGCGGAGGCCTCGGTCGCCGGGAGAATTTCAACGGCCCCTGCTCGAAATTTTTCTAAGTCCAGAATGCCTGCTTCTCCCAGCCTGTGTTAATACACATGTTAATTTAACATGTAAAATCACCAAGGACCATTTCCTCGGCCGCGGAGGCCTCGGTCACCGCCAGAATTTTCTGGCTGCCCGCTCCCCATGGGTAGACGCGCTGCCCAAGCGCCGAGAGTTCTCCCGGCCGCGGAGGCCTCGGTCGCCGGGAGAATTTCTCCGGCCCCTGCTCGAAATTTTTCAAAGTCCAGAATGCCTGCTTCTCCCAGCATGTGTTAATACACATGTTAATTTAACATGTAATATTACCAATGACCTTTTCCTCGGCCGCGGAGGCCTCGGTCGCCGCCAGAATTTTCTGGCTGCCCGCTCCCCATGGGTAGACGCGGAGCCCGAGCGCCGAGAGTTCTCCCGGCCGCGGAGGCCTCGGTCGCCGGGAGAATTTCTCCGGCCCCTGCTCGAAATTTTTCAAAGTCCAGAATGCCTAGTTCTCCCAGCCTGTGTTAATACACATGTTAATTTAACATGTAAAATTACCAAGGATTATTATCCCGGCCGCAGAGGCCTCGGTCGCCGCCAGAAATTTCTGGCTCCCCGCTCAATGTATTGCAGAGTCCCGCAGGCTTGCTTCTCCAAGCCTGTGTTAATACACATGTTAATTTAACATGTAAAATTACAGAGGATTATTTCCCCGGCCGCGGAGGCCTCGGTCGCCGCCAGAATTTTCTGGCTGCCCGCTCAATGTATTGCAGAGTCCCGCAGGCTTGCTTCTCCAAGCCTGTGTTAATACACATGTTAATTTAACATGCAAAATCACCAATGACAAATTCCTCGGCCGCGGAGGCCTCGATCGCCGGGAAAATGTTCTGGCTCCCTGCTCGAATTTTTTTTCTAAGTCCCGATTCGCTATTACAGGCTGGCGCACGGAGTCCGAGGGGCGTAAATATGCCGGGTAGTGGTGCCTTCCGTCGCCGAGACATTTTACAATTGCCTGGGAGCAGTATTTAACATGTTAATTTTTTCCCCTCGTGACACCACTACCCCCTATATAACGCAAAATGGGCCTTGCCAAGGGGGCGCGCAACGCCCGAGCGCGGGCGTTTTTCCCGGCCGCCGAGACCTCCATCGCCGGGAGAATGTCTTCAGCTATTTGCTAGATTTCCCGATTCGCCCCGCACGACAAACAACCACGAACGAGGTGGTTTTCGAGAGTTCTCCCGGCCGCGGAGGCCTCGGTCGCAGGGAGAATTTCCCTGGCCCCTGCTCGAAATTTTTCTAAGTCCAGAATGCCTGCATCTCCCAGCCTGTGTTAAAACACATGTTAATTTAACATGTAAAATTACCAATGACCATTTCCTCGGCCGCAGAGGCCTCGGTCGCAGCCAGAATTTTCTGGCTCCCTGCTCAATATATTGCAGAGTCCCGCATGCTTGCTTCTCCAAGCCTGTGTTAATACACATGTTAATTTAACATGTAAAATTACCGAGGATTATTTCCCCGGCCGCGGAGGCCTCGGTCGCCGCCAGAAATTTCTGGCTCCCCGCTCAATATATTGCAGCGACCCGCAGGCTTGCTTCTCCCAGCCTGTGTTAATACACATGTTAATTTAACATGTAAAATCACCAAGGACCATTTCCTCGGCCGCGGAGGCCTCGGTCGCCGCCAGAATTTTCTGGCTGCCCGCTCCCCATGTGTAGACGCGGAGCCCGAGCGCCGAGAGTTCTCCCGGCCGCGGAGGCCTCGTAGCCGGGAGAATTTCTCGGGCCCCTGCTCGAAATTTTTCTAAGTCCAGAATGCCTGCTTCTCCCAGCCTGTGTTAATACACATGTTAATTTAACATGTAATTTTACCAATGACCTTTTCCTCGGCCGCGGAGGCCTCGGTCGCCGCCAGAATTTTCTGGCTCCCGGCTCAATATATTACAGAGTCCCGCAGGCCTGTCTCCAGTGGAATACACACAGTCCGAGAGCCGAAAATTTGCCGGGGTGTGGAGGCCTCGGTCGCCAACAGATTGCCATAGGCTCTGGCTGCAATATTTACCGTGTATTTTTTCCCTCCAGAGACACCACTACCCCCTATAAAACCCAAAATAGGCCTTGCGGTGGGTACACGCAGAGCCCGAGCGCCGAAGTTCTCCCGGCCGCGGAGGCCTCGGTCGCCGGGAGAATTTCTCCGGCCCCTGCTCGAAATTTTTCAAAGTCCAGAATGCCTGCTTCTCCCAGCCTGTGTTAATACACATGTTAATTTAACATGTTAAATTATCGAGGATTATTTCCCCGGCCGTGGAGGCCTCGGTCGCCGCCAGAATTTTCTGGCTCCCCGCTCAATATATTGCAGAGTCCCGCAGGCTTGCTTCTCCCAGCCTGTGTTAATACACATGTTAATTTAACATGTAAAATCACCGAGGACCATTTCCTCGGCCGCGGAGGCCTCGGTCGCCGCCAGAATTTTCTGGCTCACCTCTCAATGTATTGCAGAGTCCCGCAGGCTTGGTTCTCCAAGCCTGTGTTAATACACATGTTAATTTAACATGTAAAATTACCGAGGATTATTTCCCCGGCCGCGGAGGCCTCGGTCGCCGCCAGAATTTTCTGGCTCCCCGCTCAATGTATTGCAGAGTCCCGCAGGCTTGGTTCTCCAAGCCTGTGTTAATACACATGTTAATTTAACATGTAAAATTACCGAGGATTATTTCCCCGGCCACGGAGGCCTCGGTCGCCGACAGAATTGTCTGGCTCCCTGCTCGAATTTTTTCTAAGTCCCGATTCGCTATTACAGGCTGGCGCACGGAGTCAGAGGGGCGGGAATTCGCCGGGTAGTGGTGCCTTCCGTCGCCGAGACATTTTTCTATTGCCTGGAAGCTGTATTTAACATGTTAATTTTTTCCCCCTCGGGACACCACTACCCCCTATATAACCCAACATGGGCCTTGCCGCGGGTACACGCGGAGCCCGAGCGCCGAGTGTTCTCCCGGCCGCGGAGGCCTCGGTCGCCGGGAGAATTTCTCCGGCCCCTGCTCGAAATTTTTCAAAGTCCAGAATGCCTGCTTCTCCCAGCCTGTGTTAATACACATGTTAATTTAACATGTTAAATTACCGAGGATTATTTCCCCGGCCGTGGAGGCCTCGGTCGCCGCCAGAATTTTCTGGCTCCCCGCTCAATATATTGCAGAGTCCCGCAGGCTTGCTTTTCCCAGCCTGTGTTAATACACATGTTAATTTAACATGTAAAATTACCAATGACCATTTCCTCGGCCGCAGAGGCCTCGGTCGCCGCCAGAATTTTCTGGCTCCCCGCTCAATGTATTGCAGAGTCCCGCAGGCATGCTTCTCCAAGCCTGTGTTAATACACATGTTAATTTAACATGTTAAATTACCGAGGATTATTTCCCCGGCCGTGGAGGCCTCGGTCGCCGCCAGAATTTTCTGGCTCCCCGCTCAATATATTGCAGAGTCCCGCAGGCTTGCTTTTCCCAGCCTGTGTTAATACACATGTTAATTTAACATGTAAAATCACCAAGGACCATTTCCTCGGCCGCGGAGGCCTCGGTCGCCGCCAGAATTTTCTGGCTTCCCGCTCCCCATGGGTAGACGCGGAGCCCGAGCGCCGAGAGTTCTCCCGGCCGCGGAGGCCTCGGTCGCCGGGAGAATTTCTCCGGCCCCTGCTCGAAATTTTTCAAAGTCTAGAATGCCTAGTTCTCCCAGCCTGTGTTAATACACATGTTAATTTAACATGTAAAATTACCAAGGATTATTATCCCGGCCGCAGAGGCCTCGGTCGCCGCCAGAAATTTCTGGCTCCCCGCTCAATGTATTGCAGCGTCCCGCAGGCTTGCTTCTCCAAGCCTGTGTTAATACACATGTTAATTTAACATGTAAAATTACAGAGGATTATTTCCCCGGCCGCGGAGGCCTCGGTCGCCGCCAGAATTTTCTGGCTGCCCGCTCAATGTATTGCAGAGTCCCGCAGGCTTGCTTCTCCAAGCCTGTGTTAATACACATGTTAATTTAACATGCAAAATCACCAATGACAAATTCCTCGGCCGCGGAGGCCTCGATCGCCGGGAAAATGTTCTGGCTCCCTGCTCGAATTTTTTTTCTAAGTCCCGATTCGCTATTACAGGCTGGCGCACGGAGTCCGAGGGGCGTAAATATGCCGGGTAGTGGTGCCTTCCGTCGCCGAGACATTTTACAATTGCCTGGGAGCAGTATTTAACATGTTAATTTTTTCCCCTCGGGACACCACTACCCCCTATATAACCCAAAATGGGCCTTGCCAAGGGGGCGCGCAACGCCCGAGCGCGGGCGTTTTTCCCGGCCGCCGAGGCCTCCATCGCCGGGAGAATGTCTTCAGCTATTTGCTAGATTTCCCGATTCGCCCCGCACGGCAAACAACCACGAACGAGGTGGTTTTCGAGAGTTCTCCCGGCCGCGGAGGCCTCGGTCGCCGGGAGAATTTCTCGGGCCCCTGCTCGAAATTTTTCTAAGTCCAGAATGCCTGCATCTCCCAGCCTGTGTTAAAACACATGTTAATTTAACATGTAAAATTACCAATGACCATTTCCTCGGCCGCAGAGGCCTCGGTCGCAGCCAGAATTTTCTGGCTCCCTGCTCAATATATTGCAGAGTCCCGCATGCTTGCTTCTCCCAGCCTGTGTTAATACACATGGTTATTTAACATGTAAAATTACCGAGGATTATTTCCCTGGCCGCAGAGGCCGCGGTCGCCGCCAGAATTTTCTGGCTCCCCGCTCAATGTATTGCAGAGTCCCGCAGGCTTGCTTCTCCAAGCCTGTGTTAATACACATGTTAATTTAACATGTAAAATTACCGAGGATTATTTCCCCGGCCGCGGAGGCCTCGGTCGCCGCCAGAATTTTCTGGCTCCCCGCTCAATATATTGCAGCGACCCGCAGGCTTGCTTCTCCCAGCCTGTGTTAATACACATGTTAATTTAACATGTAAAATTACCGAGGATTATTTCCCCGGCCGCGGAGGCTTCGGTCGCCGCCAGAATTTTCTGGCTCCCGGCTCAATATATTACAGAGTCCCGCAGGCCTGTCTCCAGTGGAATACACACAGTCCGAGAGCCGAAAATTTGCCGGGGTGTGGAGGCCTCGGTCGCCAACAGATTGCCATAGGCTCTGGCTGCAATATTTACCGTGTATTTTTTCCCTCCAGAGACACCACTACCCCCTATATAACCCAAAATGGGCCTTGCGGCGTGTACACGCGGAGCCCGAGCGCCGAAGTTCTCCCGGCCGCGGAGGCCTCGGTCGCCGGGAGAATTTCTCCGGCCCCTGCTCGAAATTTTTCAAAGTCCAGAATGCCTGCTTCTCCCAGCCTGTGTTAATACACATGTTAATTTAACATGTAAAATTACCGAGGATTATTTCCCCGGCCGCGGAGGCCTCGGTCGCCGCCAGAATTTTCTGGCTCCCCGCTCAATGTATTGCAGAGTCCCGCAGGCTTGCTTCTCCCAGCCTGTGTTAATACACATGTTAATTTAACATGTAAAATCATTGAGGACCATTTCCTCGGCCGCGGAGGCCTCGGTCGCCGCCAGAATTTTCTGGCTCCCCGCTCAATGTATTGCAGAGTCCCGCAGGCTTGCTTCTCCCAGCCTGTGTTAATACACATGTTAATTTAACATGTAAAATCAACAAGGACCATTTCCTCGGCCGCGGAGGCCTCGGTCGCCGCCAGAATTTTCTGGCTGCCCGCTCCCCATTGGTAGACGCGGAGCCCGAGCGCCGAGAGTTCTCCCGGCCGCGGAGGCCTCGGTCGCCGGGAGAATTTCTCCGGCCCCTGCTCGAAATTTTTCAAAGTCCAGAATGCCTGCTTCTCCCAGCATGTGTTAATACACATGTTAATTTAACATGTAATATTACCAATGACCTTTTCCTCGTCCGCGGAGGCCTCGGTCGCCGCCAGAATTTTCTGGCTGCCCGCTCCCCATGGGTAGACGCGCTGCCCGAGCGCCGAGATTTCTCCCGGCCGCGGAGGCCTCTGTCGCCGGGAGAATTTCTCTGGCCCCTGCTCGAAATTTTTCAAAGTCCAGAATGCCTAGTTCTCCCAGCCTGTGTTAATACACATGTTAATTTAACATGTAAAATTACCAAGGATTATTATCCCGGCCGCAGAGGCCTCGGTCGCCGCCAGAAATTTCTGGCTCCCCGCTCAATGTATTGCAGAGACCCGCAGGCTTGCTTCTCCAAGCCTGTGTTAATACACATGTTAATTTAACATGTAAAATTACCGAGGATTATTTCCCCGGCCGCGGAGGCCTCGATCGCCGCCAGAAATTTCTGGCTCCCCGCTCAATATATTGCAGCGACCCGCAGGCTTGCTTCTCCCAGCCTGTGTTAATACACATGTTAATTTAACATGTAAAATCACCAAGGACCATTTCCTCGGCCGCGGAGGCCTCGGTCGCCGCCAGAATTTTCTGGCTGCCCGCTCCCCATGTGTAGACGCGGAGCCCGAGCGCCGAGAGTTCTCCCGGCCGCGGAGGCCTCGGTCGCCGCCAGAATTTTCTGGCTCCCCGCTCAATGTATTGCAGAGTCCCGCAGGCTTGCTTCTCCAAGCCTGTGTTAATACACATGTTAATTTAACATGCAAAATCACCAATGACAATTTCCTCGGCCGCGGAGGCCTCCATCGCCGGGAGAATTTTCTGGCTCTCTGCTCGAATTTTTTCTAAGTCCCGATTCGCTATTACAGGCTGGCGCACGGAGTCCGAGGGGCGGAAATATGCCGGGTAGTGGTGCCTTCCGTCGCCGAGACATTTTACAATTGCCTGGGAGCAGTATTTAACATGTTAATTTTTTCCCCCTCGGGACACCACTACCCCCTATATAACCCAAAATGGGCCATGCAATGGGTGCCCACAACGCCCGAGCGCGGGCATTTTTCCCGGGCGCCGAGGCCTCGATCGCCGGGAGAATGTCTCCAGCTATTTGCATGATGTCCCGATTCGCCCCACAAGGCGAACAACCACGAACGAGGTGGTTTTCGTTCGTGGTTGTTTTCGTTCGTGGTTGTTTACTGTTCGTGGTTGTTTTCATTCGTGGTTGTTGTGCGTTCGTGGTTGTTGTCGTTCGGGGTTGTTTTCCGTTCGTGGTTGTTGTCGTTCGTGGTTGTTGTCGTTCGTGGTTGTTGTCGTTCGTGGTTGTTTTCCGTTCGTGGTTGTTTTACGTTCGTGGTTGTTTTCGAGGCAATTGGTACTTTGAAAATTTCAATCGGTTAGCTAGAAAAAATTCTCCCGGCGGTGATTGCCTTGATCGCCGGGAGAATTTTCTGGCTCCCCGATAAAATTTTTTCCAAGTCCCGATTCGCTCTTACTAGCTGGCGCACGGAGTCCGAGGGGCGGGAATTCGCCGGGTAGTGGTGTGTTCCGTCGCCGAGACATTTTCCTATTGCCTGGAAGCAGTATTTAACATGTTAATTTTTTCCCCCTCGGGACACCACTACCCCCTATATAACACAAAATGGGCCTTGCCGCGGGTACACCCGGAGCCCGAGCGCCGAGAGTTCTCCCGGCCGCAGAGGCCTCGGTCGCCGGGAGATTTTCTCCGGCCCCTGCTCGAAATTTTCCAAAGTCCAGAATGCCTGCTTCTCCCAGCCTGTGTTAATACACATGTTAATTTAACATGTAAAATCACCAAGGACCATTTCCTCGGCCGCGGAGGCCTCGGTCGCCGCCAGAATTTTCTGGCTGCCCGCTCCCCAAGGGTAGACGCGGAGCCCGAGCGCCGAGAGTTCTCCCGGCCGCGGAGGCCTCGGTCGCCGGGAGAATTTCTCCGGCCCCTGCTCGAAATTTTTCAAAGTCCAGAATGCCTGCTTCTCCCAGCATGTGTTAATACACATGTTAATTTAACATGTAATATTACCAATGACCTTTTCCTCGGCCGCGGAGGCCTCGGTCGCCGCCAGAATTTTCTGGCTGCCCGCTCCCCATGGGTAGACGCGGAGCCCGAGCGCCGAGAGTTCTCCCGGCCGCGGAGGCCTCGGTCGCCGGGAGAATTTCTCCGGCCCCTGCTCGAAATTTTTCAAAGTCCAGAATGCCTAGTTCTCCCAGCCTGTGTTAATACACATGTTAATTTAACATGTAAAATTACCAAGGATTATTATCCCGGCCGCAGAGGCCTCGGTCGCCGCCAGAAATTTCTGGCTCCCCGCTCAATGTATTGCAGAGTCCCGCAGGCTTGCTTCTCCAAGCCTGTGTTAATACACATGTTAATTTAACATGTAAAATTACAGAGGATTATTTCCCCGGCCGCGGAGGCCACGGTCGCCGCCAGAATTTTCTGGCTGCCCGCTCAATGTATTGCAGAGTCCCGCAGGCTTGCTTCTCCAAGCCTGTGTTAATACACATGTTAATTTAACATGCAAAATCACCAATGACAAATTCCTCGGCCGCGGAGGCCTCGATCGCCGGGAAAATGTTCTGGCTCCCTGCTCGAATTTTTTTTCTAAGTCCCGATTCGCTATTACAGGCTGGCGCACGGAGTCCGAGGGGCGTAAATATGCCGGGTAGTGGTGCCTTCCGTCGCCGAGACATTTTACAATTGCCTGGGAGCAGTATTTAACATGTTAATTTTTTCCCCTCGGGACACCACTACCCCCTATATAACCCAAAATGGGCCTTGCCAAGGGGGCGCGCAACGCCCGAGCGCGGGCGTTTTTCCCGGCCGCCGAGGCCTCCATCGCCGGGAGAATGTCTTCAGCTATTTGCTAGATTTCCCGATTCGCCCCGCACGGCAAACAACCACGAACGAGGTGGTTTTCGAGAGTTCTCCCGGCCGCAGAGGCCTCGGTCGCCGGGAGAATTTCTCGGGCCCCTGCTCGAAATTTTTCTAAGTCCAGAATGCCTGCATCTCCCAGCCTGTGTTAAAACACATGTTAATTTAACATGTAAAATTACCAATGACCATTTCCTCGGCCGCAGAGGCCTCGGTCGCAGCCAGAATTTTCTGGCTCCCTGCTCAATATATTGCAGAGTCCCGCATGCTTGCTTCTCCCAGCCTGTGTTAATACACATGGTTATTTAACATGTAAAATTACCGAGGATTATTTCCCTGGCCGCAGAGGCCGCGGTCGCCGCCAGAATTTTCTGGCTCCCCGCTCAATGTATTGCAGAGTCCCGCAGGCTTGCTTCTCCAAGCCTGTGTTAATACACATGTTAATTTAACATGTAAAATTACCGAGGATTATTTCCCCGGCCGCGGAGGCCTCGGTCGCCGCCAGAATTTTCTGGCTCCCCGCTCAATATATTGCAGCGACCCGCAGGCTTGCTTCTCCCAGCCTGTGTTAATACACATGTTAATTTAACATGTAAAATTACCGAGGATTATTTCCCCGGCCGCGGAGGCCTCGGTCGCCGCCAGAATTTTCTGGCTCCCGGCTCAATATATTACAGAGTCCCGCAGGCCTGTCTCCAGTGGAATACACACAGTCCGAGAGCCGAAAATTTGCCGGCGTGTGGAGGCCTCGGTCGCCAACAGATTGCCATAGGCTCTGGCTGCAATATTTACCGTGTATTTTTTCCCTCCAGAGACACCACTACCCCCTATATAACCCAAAATGGGCCTTGCGGCGGGTACACGCGGAGCCCGAGCGCCGAAGTTCTCCCGGCCGCGGAGGCCTCGGTCGCCGGGAGAATTTCTCCGGCCCCTGCTCGAAATTTTTCAAAGTCCAGAATGCCTGCTTCTCCCAGCCTGTGTTAATACACATGTTAATTTAACATGTAAAATTACCGAGGATTATTTCCCCGGCCGCGGAGGCCTCGGTCGCCGCCAGAATTTTCTGGCTCCCCGCTCAATGTATTGCAGAGTCCCGCAGGCTTGCTTCTCCCAGCCTGTGTTAATACACATGATAATTTAACATGTAAAATCATTGAGGACCATTTCCTCGGCCGCGGAGGCCTCGGTCGCCGCCAGAATTTTCTGGCTCCCCGCTCAATGTATTGCAGAGTCCCGCAGGCTTGCTTCTCCCAGCCTGTGTTAATACACATGTTAATTTAACATGTAAAATCAACAAGGACCATTTCCTCGGCCGCGGAGGCCTCGGTCGCCGCCAGAATTTTCTGGCTGCCCGCTCCCCATTGGTAGACGCGGAGCCCGAGCGCCGAGAGTTCTCCCGGCCGCGGAGGCCTCGGTCGCCGGGAGAATTTCTCCGGCCCCTGCTCGAAATTTTTCAAAGTCCAGAATGCCTGCTTCTCCCAGCATGTGTTAATACACATGTTAATTTAACATGTAATATTACCAATGACCTTTTCCTCGGCCGCGGAGGCCTCGGTCGCCGCCAGAATTTTCTGGCTGCCCGCTCCCCATGGGTAGACGCGCTGCCCGAGCGCCGAGAGTTCTCCCGGCCGCGGAGGCCTCGGTCGCCGGGAGAATTTCTCCGGCCCCTGCTCGAAATTTTTCAAAGTCCAGAATGCCTAGTTCTCCCAGCCTGTGTTAATACACATGTTAATTTAACATGTAAAATTACCAAGGATTATTATCCCGGCCGCAGAGGCCTCGGTCGCCGCCAGAAATTTCTGGCTCCCCGCTCAATGTATTGCAGAGTCCCGCAGGCTTGCTTCTCCAAGCCTGTGTTAATACACATGTTAATTTAACATGTAAAATTACCGAGGATTATTTCCCCGGCCGCGGAGGCCTCGGTCGCCGCCAGAAATTTCTGGCTCCCCGCTCAATATATTGCAGCGACCCGCAGGCTTGCTTCTCCCAGCCTGTGTTAATACACATGTTAATTTAACATGTAAAATCACCAAGGACCATTTCCTCGGCCGCGGAGGCCTCGGTCGCCGCCAGAATTTTCTGGCTGCCCGCTCCCCATGTGTAGACGCGGAGCCCGAGCGCCGAGAGTTCTCCCGGCCGCGGAGGCCTCGGTCGCCGCCAGAATTTTCTGGCTCCCCGCTCAATGTATTGCAGAGTCCCGCAGGCTTGCTTCTCCAAGCCTGTGTTAATACACATGTTAATTTAACATGCAAAATCACCAATGACAATTTCCTCGGCCGCGGAGGCCTCCATCGCCGGGAGAATTTTCTGGCTCTCTGCTCGAATTTTTTCTAAGTCCCGATTCGCTATTACAGGCTGGCGCACGGAGTCCGAGGGGCGGAAATATGCCGGGTAGTGGTGCCTTCCGTCGCCGAGACATTTTACAATTGCCTGGGAGCAGTATTTAACATGTTAATTTTTTCCCCCTCGGGACACCACTACCCCCATATATAACCCAAAATGGGCCATGCAATGGGTGCCCACAACGCCCGAGCGCGGGCATTTTTCCCGGGCGCCGAGGCCTCGATCGCCGGGAGAATGTCTCCAGCTATTTGCATGATGTCCCGATTCGCCCCACAAGGCGAACAACCACGAACGAGGTGGTTTTCGTTCGTGGTTGTTTTCGTTCGTGGTTGTTTACCGTTCGTGGTTGTTTTCATTCGTGGTTGTTGTGCGTTCGTGGTTGTTGTCGTTCGGGGTTGTTTTCCGTTCGTGGTTGTTGTCGTTCGTGGTTGTTGTCGTTCGTGGTTGTTGTCGTTCGTGGTTGTTTTCCGTTCGTGGTTGTTTTACGTTCGTGGTTGTTTTCGAGGCAATTGGTACTTTGAAAATTTCAATCGGTTAGCTAGAAAAAATTCTCCCGGCGGTGATTGCCTTGATCGCCGGGAGAATTTTCTGGCTCCCCGATAAAATTTTTTCCAAGTCCCGATTCGCTCTTACAAGCTGGCGCACGGAGTCCGAGGGGCGGGAATTCGCCGGGTAGTGGTGCGTTCCGTCGCCGAGACATTTTCCTATTGCCTGGAAGCAGTATTTAACATGTTAATTTTTTCCCCCTCGGGACACCACTACCCCCTATATAACACAAAATGGGCCTTGCCGCGGGTACACCCGGAGCCCGAGCGCCGAGAGTTCTCCCGGCCGCAGAGGCCTCGGTCGCCGGGAGAATTTCTCCGGCCCCTGCTCGAAATTTTCCAAAGTCCAGAATGCCTGCTTCTCCCAGCCTGTGTTAATACACATGTTAATTTAACATGTAAAATTACCAAGGACCATTTCCTCGGCCGCGGAGGCCTCGGTCGCCGCCAGAATTTTCTGGCTGCCCGCTCCCCATGGGTAGACGCGGAGCCCGAGCGCCGAGAGTTCTCCCGGCCGCGGAGGCCTCGGTCGCCGGGAGAATTTCTCCGGCCCCTGCTCGAAATTTTTCAAAGTCCAGAATGCCTGCTTCTCCCAGCATGTGTTAATACACATGTTAATTTAACATGTAATATTACCAATGACCTTTTCCTCGGCCGCGGAGGCCTCGGTCGCCGCCAGAATTTTCTGGCTGCCCGCTCCCCATGGGTAGACGCGGAGCCCGAGCGCCGAGAGTTCTCCCGGCCGCGGAGGCCTCGGTCGCCGGGAGAATTTCTCCGGCCCCTGCTCGAAATTTTTCAAAGTCCAGAATGCCTAGTTCTCCCAGCCTGTGTTAATACACATGTTAATTTAACATGTAAAATTAACAAGGATTATTATCCCGGCCGCAGAGGCCTCGGTCGCCGCCAGAAATTTCTGGCTCCCCGCTCAATGTATTGCAGAGTCCCGCAGGCTTGCTTCTCCAAGCCTGTGTTAATACACATGTTAATTTAACATGTAAAATTACAGAGGATTATTTCCCCGGCCGCGGAGGCCTCGGTCGCCGCCAGAATTTTCTGGCTGCCCGCTCAATGTATTGCAGAGTCCCGCAGGCTTGCTTCTCCAAGCCTGTGTTAATACACATGTTAATGTAACATGCAAAATCACCAATGACAAATTCCTCGGCCGCGGAGGCCTCGATCGCCGGGAAAATGTTCTGGCTCCCTGCTCGAATTTTTTTTCTAAGTCCCGATTCGCTATTACAGGCTGGCGCACGGAGTCCGAGGGGCGTAAATATGCCGGGTAGTGGTGCCTTCCGTCGCCGAGACATTTTACAATTGCCTGGGAGCAGTATTTAACATGTTAATTTTTTCCCCTCGGGACACCACTACCCCCTATATAACCCAAAATGGGCCTTGCCAAGGGGGCGCGCAACGCCCGAGCGCGGGCGTTTTTCCCGGCCGCCGAGGCCTCCATCGCCGGGAGAATGTCTTCAGCTATTTGCTAGATTTCCCGATTCGCCCCGCACGGCAAACAACCACGAACGAGGTGGTTTTCGAGAGTTCTTCCGGCCGCGGAGGCCTCGGCCGCCGGGAGAATTTCTCCGGCCCCTGTTCGAAATTTTTCTAAGACCAGAATGCCTGCATCTCCCAGCCTGTGTTAATACACATGTTAATTTAACATGTAAAATCACCAAGGACCATTTCCTCGGCCGCGGAGGCCTCGGTCGCCGCCAGAATTTTCTGGCTGCCCGCTCCCCATGGGTAGACGCGGAGCCCGAGCGCCGAGAGTTCTCCCGGCCGCGGAGGCCTCGGTCGCCGGGAGAATTTCTGCGGCCCCTGCTCGAAATTTTTCAAAGTCCAGAATGCCTGCTTCTCCCAGCATGTGTTAATACACATGTTAATTTAACATGTAATATTACCAATGACCTTTTCCTCGGCCGCGGAGGCCTCGGTCGCCGCCAGAATTTTCTGGCTGCCCGCTCCCCATGGGTAGACGCGGAGCCCGAGCGCCGAGAGTTCTCCCGGCCGCGGAGGCCTCGGTCGCCGGGAGAATTTCTCCGGCCCCTGCTCGAAATTTTTCAAAGTCCAGAATGCCTGCTTCTCCCAGCATGTGTTAATACACATGTTAATTTAACATGTAAAATTACCAAGGATTATTATCCCGGCCGCGGAGGCCTCGGTCGCCGCCAGAATTTTCTGGCTCCCCGCTCAATATATTGCAGAGTCCCGCAGGCTTGCTTCTCCCAGCCAGTGTTAATACACATGTTAATTTAACATGTAAAATCACCGATGACCATTTCCTCGGCCGCGGAGGTCTCGGTCACCGCCAGAATTTTCTGGCTCCCTGCTCGAATTTTTTCTAAGTCCCGATTCGCTATTATAGGCTGGCGCACGGATTCCGAGGGGCGGGAATTCGCCGGGTAGTGGTGCCTTCCGTCGCCGAGACATTTCTCTATTGCCTGGAAGCTGTATTTAACATGTTAATTTTTACCCCTCGGGACACCACTACCCCCTATATAACCCAAAATGGACCTTGCCGCGGGTACACGCGGAGCCCGAGCGCCGAGAGTTCTCCCGGCCGCGGAGGCCTCGGTCGCCGCCAGAATTTTCTGGCTCCCCCGCTCAATGTATTGCAGAGTCCCGCAGGCTTGCTTCTCCAAGCCTGTGTTAATACACATGTTAATTTAACATGCAAAATCACCAATGACAATTTCCTCGGCCGCGGAGGCCTCCATCGCCGGGAGAATTTTCTGGCTCTCTGCTCGAATTTTTTCTAAGTCCCGATTCGCTATTACAGGCTGGCGCACGGAGTCCGAGGGGCGGAAATATGCCGGGTAGTGGTGCCTTCCGTCGCCGAGACATTTCCTCTATTGCCTGGAAGCTGTATTTAACATGTTAATTTTTTCCCCTCGGGACACCACTACCCCCTATATAACCCAAAATGGGCCTTGCCATGGGTGCGCGCAACGCCCAAAACGCGCGCGTTTTTCCCGGCCGCCGAGGCCTCGATCGCCGGGAGAATGTCTCCAGCTATTTGCTTGATTTCCCGATTCGCCCCGCACGGCAAAACAACCACGAACGAAAACAACCACGAATAGAGCAAAATTGCTATTTCTCAAGAACTTCTGTGTGGACGTGGCTGCTGCTTCTGCCACAGCTTCTCGGAAGGAAAATACGTCATTACTGATCCAAGCTAATATATTTTTACTGAATATATTAAAAAAAAAAAAAAAGTTAAAAAAAAAAAAAACACTGTTTCTATGGAAAACAAAATTTCAAAATAGAAAATAAATTTGAATTAAAAATATTTTAAGATTAATTAATAAATATAAATTAATATTAGTATATATAAAAAAATTATTTTATTTAACATAATTTAAATGGGGTGCTTCTTAAGATATTATCCACATGATAATCCTCATACTCACATATGGCAATAAAATATTTATAATAATATACACCATTCATCCCACACTTTTTTTTATTGATAAAATAATTTTTTTTATATAAAATATTTAAAATTAAAATTTTTTTAAAAAAAATTTACACTATTGTGGACTTGAACTGACTTACCTCAGAGAACTAATATTTAAAATTAATTAAAAAAACCAATGACCTAACCTGACCTAACCAAACCCAACCTAACATAACCTAACCTAACCTAACCTAACCTAACCTAACCTAACCTTGCCTGAGAGGGGAAAAATTTCAAAATAATTAAATACAATGACCTAACCTAACCTAAACAAACCTAACCTAACCTAACATTGCCTGAGAGAGGAAAAATTTAAAAAAATTAAATACAATAACCTAACCTTACATAACCTAACCTAACCTAACCTAACCTTGCCTGAGAGGGAAAAAATTTGAAAATAATTAAATACAATGACCTAATGTAACCTAACCTAACCTAACCTTGCCTGAGAGAGGAAAATTTTTAAAAAATTAAATACAATGACCTAACCTAACATAACCTAACCTAACCTAACCTAACCTAACCCAACCTAACCTAACCTAACCTAACCTAACCTAACCTAACCTAACCTAACCTAACCTAACCTAACCTAACCTAACCTAACCTAACCTAATATTGCCAACCTGACCTAACCTTGCCTAAGAGAGGAAAAATTTAAAAAATTAATACAATGACCTAACCTTACATAACCTAACCTAACCTAACCTTGCCTGAGAGAGGAAAAATTTGAAAATAATTAAATACAATGACCAAATGTAACCTAACCTAACCTAACCTTGCCTGAGAGAGGAAAATTTTAAAAAAATTAAATACAATGACCTAACCTAACATAACCTAACCTAACCTAACCTAACCTAACCCAACCTAACCTAACCTAACCTAACCTAACCTAACCTAACCTAACCTAACCTAACCTAACCTAACTAACCTAACCTAACTAACCTACCTAACCTAACCTAACCTAACCTAACCTAACCTAACCTAACCTAACCTAACCTAACCTAACCTAACCTAACCTACCTAACCTACCTAACCTAACCTAACCTAACCTAACCTAACCTAACCTAACCTAACCTAACCTAACCTAACCTAACCTAACCTAACCTAACCTAACCTAACCTAACCTAACCTAACCTAACCTAACCTAACCTAACCTAACCTAACCCCTAACCTAACCTAACCTAACCTAACCTAACCTAACCTTACCTAACCTAACCTAACCTAACCTAACCTTGCCTGAGAGTAAAAAAAATTTAAAAATTATTAAATACAATGACTTGACCTAACCTAACCTAACCTAACCTAACCTAACCTAACCTAACCTAACCTAACCTAATATTGCCTGAGAGGGGAAATTTTTTTAAATAATTAAATACAATGACCTTACCTAACCTAAACTAACCTAACCTAACCTAATATTGCCTGAGAGGGGAATTTTTTTAAATAATCAAATACAATGACCTAACCTAACCTAACTTAACCTAACCTTGCCTAAAAGTAAAAAAAAATTTAAAAATTATTAAATACAATGACCTGACCTAACCTAACCTAACCTACCTAACCTAACCTAACCTAACCCTAACCTAATATTGCCTGAGAGGGGAAATTTTTTTAAATAATTAAATACAATGACCTTACCTAACCTAACCTAACCTAACCTAACCTAACCTAACATAACCTAACCTAACCTAACCTAACCTAACCTAACCTAACCTAACCTAACCTAACCTAACCTAACCTAACCTAACCTAACCTAACCTAACCTAACCTACCTAACCTAACTAACCTAC
>NW_026962663.1:0-20000 GCF_032445375.1 Bacillus rossius redtenbacheri | reverse complement strand
GGTTAGAGTTAGGTTAGGTTAGGTTAGGTTAGGTTAGGTTAGGTTAGGTTAGGTTAGTTTAGGTTAGGTTAGGTTAGGTTAGGTTAGGTTAGGTTAGGTTAGGTTAGGTTAGGTTAGGTTAGGTTAGGTTAGGTTAGGTTAGGGTTAGGGTTAGGTTAGGTTAGGTTAGGTTAGGTTAGGTTAGGTTAGGTTAGGTTAGGTTAGGTTAGGTTATGTTAGGTTAGGTTAGGTTAGGTTAGGTTAGGTTAGGTAAGGTCATTGTATTTAATTATTTAAAAAAATTTCCCCTCTCAGGCAATATTAGGTTAGGTTAGGTTAGGTTAGGTTAGGTTAGGTTAGGTTAGGTTAGGTCAGGTCATTGTATTTAATAATTTTTAAATTTTTTTTTACTTTTAGGCAAGGTTAGGTTAAGTTAGGTTAGGTTAGGTCATTGTATTTGATTATTTAAAAAAAATTCCCCTCTCAGGCAATATTAGGTTAGGTTAGGTTAGTTTAGGTTAGGTAAGGTCATTGTATTTAATTATTTAAAAAAATTTCCCCTCTCAGGCAATATTAGGTTAGGTTAGGTTAGGTTAGGTTAGGTTAGGTTAGGTTAGGTTAGGTTAGGTCAAGTCATTGTATTTAATAATTTTTAAATTTTTTTTACTCTCAGGCAAGGTTAGGTTAGGTTAGGTTAGGTTAGGTAAGGTTAGTTAGGTTAGGTTAGGTTAGGTTAGGTTAGGTTAGGTTAGGTTAGGTTAGGTTAGGTTAGGTTAGGTTAGGTTAGATTAGGTTAGGTTAGGTTAGGTTAGGTTAGGTTAGGTTAGGTTAGGTTAGGTTAGGTCAGGTCATTGTATTTAATAATTTTTAAATTTTTTTTACTCTCAGGCAAGGTTAGGTTAGGTTAGGTTAGGTTAGGTAAGGTTAGGTTAGGTTAGGTTAGGTTAGGTTAGGTTAGGTTAGGTTAGGTTAGGTTAGGTTAGGTTAGGTTAGGTTAGGTTAGGTTAGGTTAGGTTAGGTTAGGTCAGGTCATTGTATTTAATAATTTTTAATTTTTTTTTTACTTTTAGGCAAGGTTAGGTTAAGTTAGGTTAGGTTAGGTCATTGTATTTGATTATTTAAAAAAATTCCCCTCTCAGGCAATATTAGGTTAGGTTAGATTAGGTAAGTTTAGGTTAGGTAAGGTCATTGTATTTAATTATTTAAAAAAATTTCCCCTCTCAGGCAATATTAGGTTAGGTTAGGTTAGGTTAGGTTAGGTCATTGTATTTAATTATTTAAAAAAAATTCCCCTCTCAGGCAATATTAGGTTAGGTTAGGTTAGGTTAGGTTAGGTCATTGTATTTAATTATTTAAAAAAAATTCCCCTCTCAGGCAATATTAGGTTAGGTTAGGTTAGGTTAGGTTAGGTTAGGTTAGGTTAGGTTAGGTCAGGTCATTGTATTTAATAATTTTTAAATTTTTTTTACTCTCAGGCAAGGTTAGGTTAGGTTAGGTTAGGTTAGGTAAGGTTAGGTTAAGTTAGGTTAGGTTAGGTTAGGTTAGGTTAGGTTAGGTTAGGTTAGGTTAGGTTAGGTTAGGTTAGGTTAGGTTAGGTTAGGTTAGGTTAGGTTAGGTTAGGTTAGGTTAGGTTAGGTTAGGTTAGGTTAGGTTAGGTTAGGTTAGGTTAGGTTAGGTTAGGTTAGGTTAGGTTAGGTTATGTTAGGTTAGGTTAGGTTAGGTTAGGTTAGGTTAGGTAAGGTCATTGTATTTAATTATTTAAAAAAATTTCCCCTCTCAGGCAATATTAGGTTAGGTTAGGTTAGGTTAGGTTAGGTTAGGTTAGGTTAGGTTAGGTCAGGTCATTGTATTTAATAATTTTTAAATTTTTTTTTACTTTTAGGCAAGGTTAGGTTAAGTTAGGTTAGGTTAGGTCATTGTATTTGATTATTTAAAAAAAATTCCCCTCTCAGGCAATATTAGGTTAGGTTAGGTTAGGTTAGGTTAGGTTAGGTTAGGTTAGGTTAGGTTAGGTTAGGTTAGGTTAGGTTAGGTTAGGTTAGGTTAGGTTAGGTTAGGTTAGGTTAGGTTAGGTTAGGTTAGGTTAGGTTAGGTTAGGTTAGGTTAGGTTAGGTTAGGTTAGGTTAGGTTAGGTTAGGTTAGGTTAGGTTAGGTTAGGTTAGGTTAGGTTAGGTTAGGTTAGGTTAGGTTAGGTTAAGTTAGGATAGGTTAGGTTAGGTTAGGTTAGGTTAGGTTAGGTTAGGTTAGTTTAGGTTAGGTTAGGTTAGGTTAGGTTAGGTTAGGTTAGGTTAGGTTAGGTTAGGTTAGGTTAGGTTAGGTTAGGTTAGGTTAGGTTAGGTTAGGTTAGGTTAGGTTAGGTTAGGTTAGGTTAGGTTAGGTTAGGTTAGGTTAGGTTAGGTTAGGTTAGGTTAGGTTATGTTAGGTTAGGTTAGGTTAGGTTAGGTTAGGTTAGGTAAGGTCATTGTATTTAATTATTTAAAAAAATTTCCCCTCTCAGGCAATATTAGGTTAGGTTAGGTTAGGTTAGGTTAGGTTAGGTTAGGTTAGGTTAGGTCAGGTCATTGTATTTAATAATTTTTAAATTTTTTTTTACTTTTAGGCAAGGTTAGGTTAAGTTAGGTTAGGTTAGGTCATTGTATTTGATTATTTAAAAAAAATTCCCCTCTCAGGCAATATTAGGTTAGGTTAGGTTAGTTTAGGTTAGGTAAGGTCATTGTATTTAATTATTTAAAAAAATTTCCCCTCTCAGGCAATATTAGGTTAGGTTAGGTTAGGTTAGGTTAGGTTAGGTTAGGTTAGGTTAGGTTAGGTTAGGTTAGGTTAGGTTAGGTTAGGTTAGGTGGGTTAGGTTAGGTTAGGTTAGGTTAGGTTATGTTAGGTTAGGTCATTGTATTTAATTTTTTAAAAATTTTCCTCTCTCAGGCAAGGTTAGGTTAGGTTAGGTTACATTAGGTCATTGTATTTAATTATTTTCAAATTTTTTCCCTCTCAGGCAAGGTTAGGTTAGGTTAGGTTAGGTTATGTAAGGTTAGGTTATTGTATTTAATTTTTTTAAATTTTTCCTCTCTCAGGCAATGTTAGGTTAGGTTAGGTTTGTTTAGGTTAGGTTAGGTCATTGTATTTAATTATTTTGAAATTTTTCCCCTCTCAGGCAAGGTTAGGTTAGGTTAGGTTAGGTTAGGTTAGGTTAGGTTATGTTAGGTTGGGTTTGGTTAGGTCAGGTTAGGTCATTGGTTTTTTTTTAATTAATTTTAAATATTAGTTCTCTGAGGTAAGTCAGTTCAAGTCCACAATAGTGTAAATTTTTTTTAAAAAAATTTTAATTTAAAAAATTTTAATTTTAAATATTTTATATAAAAAAATTATTTTATCAATAAAAAAAAGTGTGGGATGAATGGTGTATATTATTATAAATATTTTATTGCCATATGTGAGTATGAGGATTATCATGTGGATAATATCTTAAGAAGCACCCCATTTAAATTATGTTAAATAAAATAATTTTTTTATATATACTAATATTAATTTATATTTATTAATTAATCTTAAAATATTTTTAATTCAAATTTATTTTCTATTTTGAAATTTTGTTTTCCATAGAAACAGTGTTTTTTTTTTTTTAACTTTTTTTTTTTTTTTAATATATTCAGTAAAAATATATTAGCTTGGATCAGTAATGACGTATTTTCCTTCCGAGAAGCTGTGGCAGAAGCAGCAGCCACGTCCACACAGAAGTTCTTGAGAAATAGCAATTTTGCTCTATTCGTGGTTGTTTTCGTTCGTGGTTGTTTGCCGTGCGGGGCGAATCGGGAAATCAAGCAAATAGCTGGAGACATTCTCCCGGCGATCGAGGCCTCGGCGGCCGGGAAAAACGCGCGCGTTTGGGCGTTGCGCGCACCCATGGCAAGGCCCATTTTGGGTTATATAGGGGGTAGTGGTGTCCCGAGGGGAAAAAATTAACATGTTAAATACAGCTTCCAGGCAATAGAGAAATGTCTCGGCGACGGAAGGCACCACTACCCGGCATATTTCCGCCCCTCGGACTCCGTGCGCCAGCCTGTAATAGCGAATCGGGACTTAGAAAAAATTCGAGCAGAGAGCCAGAAAATTCTCCCGGCGATGGAGGCCTCCGCGGCCGAGGAAATTGTCATTGGTGATTTTGCATGTTAAATTAACATGTGTATTAACACAGGCTTGGAGAAGCAAGCCTGCGGGACTCTGCAATACATTGAGCGGGGAGCCAGAAAATTCTGGCGGCGACCGAGGCCTCCGCGGCCGGGAGAACTCTCGGCGCTCGGGCTCCGCGTGTACCCGCGGCAAGGTCCATTTTGGGTTATATAGGGGGTAGTGGTGTCCCGAGGGGTAAAAATTAACATGTTAAATACAGCTTCCAGGCAATAGAGAAATGTCTCGGCGACGGAAGGCACCACTACCCGGCGAATTCCCGCCCCTCGGAATCCGTGCGCCAGCCTATAATAGCGAATCGGGACTTAGAAAAAATTCGAGCAGGGAGCCAGAAAATTCTGGCGGTGACCGAGACCTCCGCGGCCGAGGAAATGGTCATCGGTGATTTTACATGTTAAATTAACATGTGTATTAACACTGGCTGGGAGAAGCAAGCCTGCGGGACTCTGCAATATATTGAGCGGGGAGCCAGAAAATTCTGGCGGCGACCGAGGCCTCCGCGGCCGGGATAATAATCCTTGGTAATTTTACATGTTAAATTAACATGTGTATTAACACATGCTGGGAGAAGCAGGCATTCTGGACTTTGAAAAATTTCGAGCAGGGGCCGGAGAAATTCTCCCGGCGACCGAGGCCTCCGCGGCCGGGAGAACTCTCGGCGCTCGGGCTCCGCGTCTACCCATGGGGAGCGGGCAGCCAGAAAATTCTGGCGGCGACCGAGGCCTCCGCGGCCGAGGAAAAGGTCATTGGTAATATTACATGTTAAATTAACATGTGTATTAACACATGCTGGGAGAAGCAGGCATTCTGGACTTTGAAAAATTTCGAGCAGGGGCCGCAGAAATTCTCCCGGCGACCGAGGCCTCCGCGGCCGGGAGAACTCTCGGCGCTCGGGCTCCGCGTCTACCCATGGGGAGCGGGCAGCCAGAAAATTCTGGCGGCGACCGAGGCCTCCGCGGCCGAGGAAATGGTCCTTGGTGATTTTACATGTTAAATTAACATGTGTATTAACACAGGCTGGGAGATGCAGGCATTCTGGTCTTAGAAAAATTTCGAACAGGGGCCGGAGAAATTCTCCCGGCGGCCGAGGCCTCCGCGGCCGGAAGAACTCTCGAAAACCACCTCGTTCGTGGTTGTTTGCCGTGCGGGGCGAATCGGGAAATCTAGCAAATAGCTGAAGACATTCTCCCGGCGATGGAGGCCTCGGCGGCCGGGAAAAACGCCCGCGCTCGGGCGTTGCGCGCCCCCTTGGCAAGGCCCATTTTGGGTTATATAGGGGGTAGTGGTGTCCCGAGGGGAAAAAATTAACATGTTAAATACTGCTCCCAGGCAATTGTAAAATGTCTCGGCGACGGAAGGCACCACTACCCGGCATATTTACGCCCCTCGGACTCCGTGCGCCAGCCTGTAATAGCGAATCGGGACTTAGAAAAAAAATTCGAGCAGGGAGCCAGAACATTTTCCCGGCGATCGAGGCCTCCGCGGCCGAGGAATTTGTCATTGGTGATTTTGCATGTTACATTAACATGTGTATTAACACAGGCTTGGAGAAGCAAGCCTGCGGGACTCTGCAATACATTGAGCGGGCAGCCAGAAAATTCTGGCGGCGACCGAGGCCTCCGCGGCCGGGGAAATAATCCTCTGTAATTTTACATGTTAAATTAACATGTGTATTAACACAGGCTTGGAGAAGCAAGCCTGCGGGACTCTGCAATACATTGAGCGGGGAGCCAGAAATTTCTGGCGGCGACCGAGGCCTCTGCGGCCGGGATAATAATCCTTGTTAATTTTACATGTTAAATTAACATGTGTATTAACACAGGCTGGGAGAACTAGGCATTCTGGACTTTGAAAAATTTCGAGCAGGGGCCGGAGAAATTCTCCCGGCGACCGAGGCCTCCGCGGCCGGGAGAACTCTCGGCGCTCGGGCTCCGCGTCTACCCATGGGGAGCGGGCAGCCAGAAAATTCTGGCGGCGACCGAGGCCTCCGCGGCCGAGGAAAAGGTCATTGGTAATATTACATGTTAAATTAACATGTGTATTAACACATGCTGGGAGAAGCAGGCATTCTGGACTTTGAAAAATTTCGAGCAGGGGCCGGAGAAATTCTCCCGGCGACCGAGGCCTCCGCGGCCGGGAGAACTCTCGGCGCTCGGGCTCCGCGTCTACCCATGGGGAGCGGGCAGCCAGAAAATTCTGGCGGCGACCGAGGCCTCCGCGGCCGAGGAAATGGTCCTTGGTAATTTTACATGTTAAATTAACATGTGTATTAACACAGGCTGGGAGAAGCAGGCATTCTGGACTTTGGAAAATTTCGAGCAGGGGCCGGAGAAATTCTCCCGGCGACCGAGGCCTCTGCGGCCGGGAGAACTCTCGGCGCTCGGGCTCCGGGTGTACCCGCGGCAAGGCCCATTTTGTGTTATATAGGGGGTAGTGGTGTCCCGAGGGGGAAAAAATTAACATGTTAAATACTGCTTCCAGGCAATAGGAAAATGTCTCGGCGACGGAACGCACCACTACCCGGCGAATTCCCGCCCCTCGGACTCCGTGCGCCAGCTTGTAAGAGCGAATCGGGACTTGGAAAAAATTTTATCGGGGAGCCAGAAAATTCTCCCGGCGATCAAGGCAATCACCGCCGGAGAGAATTTTTTCTAGCTAACCGATTGAAATTTTCAAAGTACCAATTGCCTCGAAAACAACCACGAACGTAAAACAACCACGAACGGAAAACAACCACGAACGACAACAACCACGAACGACAACAACCACGAACGACAACAACCACGAACGGAAAACAACCCCGAACGACAACAACCACGAACGCACAACAACCACGAATGAAAACAACCACGAACGGTAAACAACCACGAACGAAAACAACCACGAACGAAAACCACCTCGTTCGTGGTTGTTCGCCTTGTGGGGCGAATCGGGACATCATGCAAATAGCTGGAGACATTCTCCCGGCGATCGAGGCCTCGGCGCCCGGGAAAAATGCCCGCGCTCGGGCGTTGTGGGCACCCATTGCATGGCCCATTTTGGGTTATATAGGGGGTAGTGGTGTCCCGAGGGGGAAAAAATTAACATGTTAAATACTGCTCCCAGGCAATTGTAAAATGTCTCGGCGACGGAAGGCACCACTACCCGGCATATTTCCGCCCCTCGGACTCCGTGCGCCAGCCTGTAATAGCGAATCGGGACTTAGAAAAAATTCGAGCAGAGAGCCAGAAAATTCTCCCGGCGATGGAGGCCTCCGCGGCCGAGGAAATTGTCATTGGTGATTTTGCATGTTAAATTAACATGTGTATTAACACAGGCTTGGAGAAGCAAGCCTGCGGGACTCTGCAATACATTGAGCGGGGAGCCAGAAAATTCTGGCGGCGACCGAGGCCTCCGCGGCCGGGAGAACTCTCGGCGCTCGGGCTCCGCGTCTACACATGGGGAGCGGGCAGCCAGAAAATTCTGGCGGCGACCGAGGCCTCCGCGGCCGAGGAAATGGTCCTTGGTGATTTTACATGTTAAATTAACATGTGTATTAACACAGGCTGGGAGAAGCAAGCCTGCGGGTCGCTGCAATATATTGAGCGGGGAGCCAGAAATTTCTGGCGGCGACCGAGGCCTCCGCGGCCGGGGAAATAATCCTCGGTAATTTTACATGTTAAATTAACATGTGTATTAACACAGGCTTGGAGAAGCAAGCCTGCGGGACTCTGCAATACATTGAGCGGGGAGCCAGAAATTTCTGGCGGCGACCGAGGCCTCTGCGGCCGGGATAATAATCCTTGGTAATTTTACATGTTAAATTAACATGTGTATTAACACAGGCTGGGAGAACTAGGCATTCTGGACTTTGAAAAATTTCGAGCAGGGGCCGGAGAAATTCTCCCGGCGACCGAGGCCTCCGCGGCCGGGAGAACTCTCGGCGCTCGGGCAGCGCGTCTACCCATGGGGAGCGGGCAGCCAGAAAATTCTGGCGGCGACCGAGGCCTCCGCGGCCGAGGAAAAGGTCATTGGTAATATTACATGTTAAATTAACATGTGTATTAACACATGCTGGGAGAAGCAGGCATTCTGGACTTTGAAAAATTTCGAGCAGGGGCCGGAGAAATTCTCCCGGCGACCGAGGCCTCCGCGGCCGGGAGAACTCTCGGCGCTCGGGCTCCGCGTCTACCAATGGGGAGCGGGCAGCCAGAAAATTCTGGCGGCGACCGAGGCCTCCGCGGCCGAGGAAATGGTCCTTGTTGATTTTACATGTTAAATTAACATGTGTATTAACACAGGCTGGGAGAAGCAAGCCTGCGGGACTCTGCAATACATTGAGCGGGGAGCCAGAAAATTCTGGCGGCGACCGAGGCCTCCGCGGCCGAGGAAATGGTCCTCAATGATTTTACATGTTAAATTATCATGTGTATTAACACAGGCTGGGAGAAGCAAGCCTGCGGGACTCTGCAATACATTGAGCGGGGAGCCAGAAAATTCTGGCGGCGACCGAGGCCTCCGCGGCCGGGGAAATAATCCTCGGTAATTTTACATGTTAAATTAACATGTGTATTAACACAGGCTGGGAGAAGCAGGCATTCTGGACTTTGAAAAATTTCGAGCAGGGGCCGGAGAAATTCTCCCGGCGACCGAGGCCTCCGCGGCCGGGAGAACTTCGGCGCTCGGGCTCCGCGTGTACCCGCCGCAAGGCCCATTTTGGGTTATATAGGGGGTAGTGGTGTCTCTGGAGGGAAAAAATACACGGTAAATATTGCAGCCAGAGCCTATGGCAATCTGTTGGCGACCGAGGCCTCCACACGCCGGCAAATTTTCGGCTCTCGGACTGTGTGTATTCCACTGGAGACAGGCCTGCGGGACTCTGTAATATATTGAGCCGGGAGCCAGAAAATTCTGGCGGCGACCGAGGCCTCCGCGGCCGGGGAAATAATCCTCGGTAATTTTACATGTTAAATTAACATGTGTATTAACACAGGCTGGGAGAAGCAAGCCTGCGGGTCGCTGCAATATATTGAGCGGGGAGCCAGAAAATTCTGGCGGCGACCGAGGCCTCCGCGGCCGGGGAAATAATCCTCGGTAATTTTACATGTTAAATTAACATGTGTATTAACACAGGCTTGGAGAAGCAAGCCTGCGGGACTCTGCAATACATTGAGCGGGGAGCCAGAAAATTCTGGCGGCGACCGCGGCCTCTGCGGCCAGGGAAATAATCCTCGGTAATTTTACATGTTAAATAACCATGTGTATTAACACAGGCTGGGAGAAGCAAGCATGCGGGACTCTGCAATATATTGAGCAGGGAGCCAGAAAATTCTGGCTGCGACCGAGGCCTCTGCGGCCGAGGAAATGGTCATTGGTAATTTTACATGTTAAATTAACATGTGTTTTAACACAGGCTGGGAGATGCAGGCATTCTGGACTTAGAAAAATTTCGAGCAGGGGCCCGAGAAATTCTCCCGGCGACCGAGGCCTCTGCGGCCGGGAGAACTCTCGAAAACCACCTCGTTCGTGGTTGTTTGCCGTGCGGGGCGAATCGGGAAATCTAGCAAATAGCTGAAGACATTCTCCCGGCGATGGAGGCCTCGGCGGCCGGGAAAAACGCCCGCGCTCGGGCGTTGCGCGCCCCCTTGGCAAGGCCCATTTTGGGTTATATAGGGGGTAGTGGTGTCCCGAGGGGAAAAAATTAACATGTTAAATACTGCTCCCAGGCAATTGTAAAATGTCTCGGCGACGGAAGGCACCACTACCCGGCATATTTACGCCCCTCGGACTCCGTGCGCCAGCCTGTAATAGCGAATCGGGACTTAGAAAAAAAATTCGAGCAGGGAGCCAGAACATTTTCCCGGCGATCGAGGCCTCCGCGGCCGAGGAATTTGTCATTGGTGATTTTGCATGTTAAATTAACATGTGTATTAACACAGGCTTGGAGAAGCAAGCCTGCGGGACTCTGCAATACATTGAGCGGGCAGCCAGAAAATTCTGGCGGCGACCGTGGCCTCCGCGGCCGGGGAAATAATCCTCTGTAATTTTACATGTTAAATTAACATGTGTATTAACACAGGCTTGGAGAAGCAAGCCTGCGGGACTCTGCAATACATTGAGCGGGGAGCCAGAAATTTCTGGCGGCGACCGAGGCCTCTGCGGCCGGGATAATAATCCTTGGTAATTTTACATGTTAAATTAACATGTGTATTAACACAGGCTGGGAGAACTAGGCATTCTGGACTTTGAAAAATTTCGAGCAGGGGCCGGAGAAATTCTCCCGGCGACCGAGGCCTCCGCGGCCGGGAGAACTCTCGGCGCTCGGGCTCCGCGTCTACCCATGGGGAGCGGGCAGCCAGAAAATTCTGGCGGCGACCGAGGCCTCCGCGGCCGAGGAAAAGGTCATTGGTAATATTACATGTTAAATTAACATGTGTATTAACACATGCTGGGAGAAGCAGGCATTCTGGACTTTGAAAAATTTCGAGCAGGGGCCGGAGAAATTCTCCCGGCGACCGAGGCCTCCGCGGCCGGGAGAACTCTCGGCGCTCGGGCTCCGCGTCTACCCTTGGGGAGCGGGCAGCCAGAAAATTCTGGCGGCGACCGAGGCCTCCGCGGCCGAGGAAATGGTCCTTGGTGATTTTACATGTTAAATTAACATGTGTATTAACACAGGCTGGGAGAAGCAGGCATTCTGGACTTTGGAAAATTTCGAGCAGGGGCCGGAGAAAATCTCCCGGCGACCGAGGCCTCTGCGGCCGGGAGAACTCTCGGCGCTCGGGCTCCGGGTGTACCCGCGGCAAGGCCCATTTTGTGTTATATAGGGGGTAGTGGTGTCCCGAGGGGGAAAAAATTAACATGTTAAATACTGCTTCCAGGCAATAGGAAAATGTCTCGGCGACGGAACACACCACTACCCGGCGAATTCCCGCCCCTCGGACTCCGTGCGCCAGCTAGTAAGAGCGAATCGGGACTTGGAAAAAATTTTATCGGGGAGCCAGAAAATTCTCCCGGCGATCAAGGCAATCACCGCCGGGAGAATTTTTTCTAGCTAACCGATTGAAATTTTCAAAGTACCAATTGCCTCGAAAACAACCACGAACGTAAAACAACCACGAACGGAAAACAACCACGAACGACAACAACCACGAACGACAACAACCACGAACGACAACAACCACGAACGGAAAACAACCCCGAACGACAACAACCACGAACGCACAACAACCACGAATGAAAACAACCACGAACAGTAAACAACCACGAACGAAAACAACCACGAACGAAAACCACCTCGTTCGTGGTTGTTCGCCTTGTGGGGCGAATCGGGACATCATGCAAATAGCTGGAGACATTCTCCCGGCGATCGAGGCCTCGGCGCCCGGGAAAAATGCCCGCGCTCGGGCGTTGTGGGCACCCATTGCATGGCCCATTTTGGGTTATATAGGGGGTAGTGGTGTCCCGAGGGGGAAAAAATTAACATGTTAAATACTGCTCCCAGGCAATTGTAAAATGTCTCGGCGACGGAAGGCACCACTACCCGGCATATTTCCGCCCCTCGGACTCCGTGCGCCAGCCTGTAATAGCGAATCGGGACTTAGAAAAAATTCGAGCAGAGAGCCAGAAAATTCTCCCGGCGATGGAGGCCTCCGCGGCCGAGGAAATTGTCATTGGTGATTTTGCATGTTAAATTAACATGTGTATTAACACAGGCTTGGAGAAGCAAGCCTGCGGGACTCTGCAATACATTGAGCGGGGAGCCAGAAAATTCTGGCGGCGACCGAGGCCTCCGCGGCCGGGAGAACTCTCGGCGCTCGGGCTCCGCGTCTACACATGGGGAGCGGGCAGCCAGAAAATTCTGGCGGCGACCGAGGCCTCCGCGGCCGAGGAAATGGTCCTTGGTGATTTTACATGTTAAATTAACATGTGTATTAACACAGGCTGGGAGAAGCAAGCCTGCGGGTCGCTGCAATATATTGAGCGGGGAGCCAGAAATTTCTGGCGGCGATCGAGGCCTCCGCGGCCGGGGAAATAATCCTCGGTAATTTTACATGTTAAATTAACATGTGTATTAACACAGGCTTGGAGAAGCAAGCCTGCGGGTCTCTGCAATACATTGAGCGGGGAGCCAGAAATTTCTGGCGGCGACCGAGGCCTCTGCGGCCGGGATAATAATCCTTGGTAATTTTACATGTTAAATTAACATGTGTATTAACACAGGCTGGGAGAACTAGGCATTCTGGACTTTGAAAAATTTCGAGCAGGGGCCAGAGAAATTCTCCCGGCGACAGAGGCCTCCGCGGCCGGGAGAAATCTCGGCGCTCGGGCAGCGCGTCTACCCATGGGGAGCGGGCAGCCAGAAAATTCTGGCGGCGACCGAGGCCTCCGCGGACGAGGAAAAGGTCATTGGTAATATTACATGTTAAATTAACATGTGTATTAACACATGCTGGGAGAAGCAGGCATTCTGGACTTTGAAAAATTTCGAGCAGGGGCCGGAGAAATTCTCCCGGCGACCGAGGCCTCCGCGGCCGGGAGAACTCTCGGCGCTCGGGCTCCGCGTCTACCAATGGGGAGCGGGCAGCCAGAAAATTCTGGCGGCGACCGAGGCCTCCGCGGCCGAGGAAATGGTCCTTGTTGATTTTACATGTTAAATTAACATGTGTATTAACACAGGCTGGGAGAAGCAAGCCTGCGGGACTCTGCAATACATTGAGCGGGGAGCCAGAAAATTCTGGCGGCGACCGAGGCCTCCGCGGCCGAGGAAATGGTCCTCAATGATTTTACATGTTAAATTAACATGTGTATTAACACAGGCTGGGAGAAGCAAGCCTGCGGGACTCTGCAATACATTGAGCGGGGAGCCAGAAAATTCTGGCGGCGACCGAGGCCTCCGCGGCCGGGGAAATAATCCTCGGTAATTTTACATGTTAAATTAACATGTGTATTAACACAGGCTGGGAGAAGCAGGCATTCTGGACTTTGAAAAATTTCGAGCAGGGGCCGGAGAAATTCTCCCGGCGACCGAGGCCTCCGCGGCCGGGAGAACTTCGGCGCTCGGGCTCCGCGTGTACACGCCGCAAGGCCCATTTTGGGTTATATAGGGGGTAGTGGTGTCTCTGGAGGGAAAAAATACACGGTAAATATTGCAGCCAGAGCCTATGGCAATCTGTTGGCGACCGAGGCCTCCACACCCCGGCAAATTTTCGGCTCTCGGACTGTGTGTATTCCACTGGAGACAGGCCTGCGGGACTCTGTAATATATTGAGCCGGGAGCCAGAAAATTCTGGCGGCGACCGAAGCCTCCGCGGCCGGGGAAATAATCCTCGGTAATTTTACATGTTAAATTAACATGTGTATTAACACAGGCTGGGAGAAGCAAGCCTGCGGGTCGCTGCAATATATTGAGCGGGGAGCCAGAAAATTCTGGCGGCGACCGAGGCCTCCGCGGCCGGGGAAATAATCCTCGGTAATTTTACATGTTAAATTAACATGTGTATTAACACAGGCTTGGAGAAGCAAGCCTGCGGGACTCTGCAATACATTGAGCGGGGAGCCAGAAAATTCTGGCGGCGACCGCGGCCTCTGCGGCCAGGGAAATAATCCTCGGTAATTTTACATGTTAAATAACCATGTGTATTAACACAGGCTGGGAGAAGCAAGCATGCGGGACTCTGCAATATATTGAGCAGGGAGCCAGAAAATTCTGGCTGCGACCGAGGCCTCTGCGGCCGAGGAAATGGTCATTGGTAATTTTACATGTTAAATTAACATGTGTTTTAACACAGGCTGGGAGATGCAGGCATTCTGGACTTAGAAAAATTTCGAGCAGGGGCCCGAGAAATTCTCCCGGCGACCGAGGCCTCCGCGGCCGGGAGAACTCTCGAAAACCACCTCGTTCGTGGTTGTTTGCCGTGCGGGGCGAATCGGGAAATCTAGCAAATAGCTGAAGACATTCTCCCGGCGATGGAGGCCTCGGCGGCCGGGAAAAACGCCCGCGCTCGGGCGTTGCGCGCCCCCTTGGCAAGGCCCATTTTGGGTTATATAGGGGGTAGTGGTGTCCCGAGGGGAAAAAATTAACATGTTAAATACTGCTCCCAGGCAATTGTAAAATGTCTCGGCGACGGAAGGCACCACTACCCGGCATATTTACGCCCCTCGGACTCCGTGCGCCAGCCTGTAATAGCGAATCGGGACTTAGAAAAAAAATTCGAGCAGGGAGCCAGAACATTTTCCCGGCGATCGAGGCCTCCGCGGCCGAGGAATTTGTCATTGGTGATTTTGCATGTTAAATTAACATGTGTATTAACACAGGCTTGGAGAAGCAAGCCTGCGGGACTCTGCAATACATTGAGCGGGCAGCCAGAAAATTCTGGCGGCGACCGAGGCCTCCGCGGCCGGGGAAATAATCCTCTGTAATTTTACATGTTAAATTAACATGTGTATTAACACAGGCTTGGAGAAGCAAGCCTGCGGGACGCTGCAATACATTGAGCGGGGAGCCAGAAATTTCTGGCGGCGACCGAGGCCTCTGCGGCCGGGATAATAATCCTTGGTAATTTTACATGTTAAATTAACATGTGTATTAACACAGGCTGGGAGAACTAGGCATTCTAGACTTTGAAAAATTTCGAGCAGGGGCCGGAGAAATTCTCCCGGCGACCGAGGCCTCCGCGGCCGGGAGAACTCTCGGCGCTCGGGCTCCGCGTCTACCCATGGGGAGCGGGAAGCCAGAAAATTCTGGCGGCGACCGAGGCCTCCGCGGCCGAGGAAATGGTCCTTGGTGATTTTACATGTTAAATTAACATGTGTATTAACACAGGCTGGGAAAAGCAAGCCTGCGGGACTCTGCAATATATTGAGCGGGGAGCCAGAAAATTCTGGCGGCGACCGAGGCCTCCACGGCCGGGGAAATAATCCTCGGTAATTTAACATGTTAAATTAACATGTGTATTAACACAGGCTTGGAGAAGCATGCCTGCGGGACTCTGCAATACATTGAGCGGGGAGCCAGAAAATTCTGGCGGCGACCGAGGCCTCTGCGGCCGAGGAAATGGTCATTGGTAATTTTACATGTTAAATTAACATGTGTATTAACACAGGCTGGGAAAAGCAAGCCTGCGGGACTCTGCAATATATTGAGCGGGGAGCCAGAAAATTCTGGCGGCGACCGAGGCCTCCACGGCCGGGGAAATAATCCTCGGTAATTTAACATGTTAAATTAACATGTGTATTAACACAGGCTGGGAGAAGCAGGCATTCTGGACTTTGAAAAATTTCGAGCAGGGGCCGGAGAAATTCTCCCGGCGACCGAGGCCTCCGCGGCCGGGAGAACACTCGGCGCTCGGGCTCCGCGTGTACCCGCGGCAAGGCCCATGTTGGGTTATATAGGGGGTAGTGGTGTCCCGAGGGGGAAAAAATTAACATGTTAAATACAGCTTCCAGGCAATAGAAAAATGTCTCGGCGACGGAAGGCACCACTACCCGGCGAATTCCCGCCCCTCTGACTCCGTGCGCCAGCCTGTAATAGCGAATCGGGACTTAGAAAAAATTCGAGCAGGGAGCCAGACAATTCTGTCGGCGACCGAGGCCTCCGTGGCCGGGGAAATAATCCTCGGTAATTTTACATGTTAAATTAACATGTGTATTAACACAGGCTTGGAGAACCAAGCCTGCGGGACTCTGCAATACATTGAGCGGGGAGCCAGAAAATTCTGGCGGCGACCGAGGCCTCCGCGGCCGGGGAAATAATCCTCGGTAATTTTACATGTTAAATTAACATGTGTATTAACACAGGCTTGGAGAACCAAGCCTGCGGGACTCTGCAATACATTGAGAGGTGAGCCAGAAAATTCTGGCGGCGACCGAGGCCTCCGCGGCCGAGGAAATGGTCCTCGGTGATTTTACATGTTAAATTAACATGTGTATTAACACAGGCTGGGAGAAGCAAGCCTGCGGGACTCTGCAATATATTGAGCGGGGAGCCAGAAAATTCTGGCGGCGACCGAGGCCTCCACGGCCGGGGAAATAATCCTCGATAATTTAACATGTTAAATTAACATGTGTATTAACACAGGCTGGGAGAAGCAGGCATTCTGGACTTTGAAAAATTTCGAGCAGGGGCCGGAGAAATTCTCCCGGCGACCGAGGCCTCCGCGGCCGGGAGAACTTCGGCGCTCGGGCTCTGCGTGTACCCACCGCAAGGCCTATTTTGGGTTTTATAGGGGGTAGTGGTGTCTCTGGAGGGAAAAAATACACGGTAAATATTGCAGCCAGAGCCTATGGCAATCTGTTGGCGACCGAGGCCTCCACACCCCGGCAAATTTTCGGCTCTCGGACTGTGTGTATTCCACTGGAGACAGGCCTGCGGGACTCTGTAATATATTGAGCCGGGAGCCAGAAAATTCTGGCGGCGACCGAGGCCTCCGCGGCCGAGGAAAAGGTCATTGGTAAAATTACATGTTAAATTAACATGTGTATTAACACAGGCTGGGAGAAGCAGGCATTCTGGACTTAGAAAAATTTCGAGCAGGGGCCCGAGAAATTCTCCCGGCTACGAGGCCTCCGCGGCCGGGAGAACTCTCGGCGCTCGGGCTCCGCGTCTACACATGGGGAGCGGGCAGCCAGAAAATTCTGGCGGCGACCGAGGCCTCCGCGGCCGAGGAAATGGTCCTTGGTGATTTTACATGTTAAATTAACATGTGTATTAACACAGGCTGGGAGAAGCAAGCCTGCGGGTCGCTGCAATATATTGAGCGGGGAGCCAGAAATTTCTGGCGGCGACCGAGGCCTCCGCGGCCGGGGAAATAATCCTCGGTAATTTTACATGTTAAATTAACATGTGTATTAACACAGGCTTGGAGAAGCAAGCATGCGGGACTCTGCAATATATTGAGCAGGGAGCCAGAAAATTCTGGCTGCGACCGAGGCCTCTGCGGCCGAGGAAATGGTCATTGGTAATTTTACATGTTAAATTAACATGTGTTTTAACACAGGCTGGGAGATGCAGGCATTCTGGACTTAGAAAAATTTCGAGCAGGGGCCAGGGAAATTCTCCCTGCGACCGAGGCCTCCGCGGCCGGGAGAACTCTCGAAAACCACCTCGTTCGTGGTTGTTTGTCGTGCGGGGCGAATCGGGAAATCTAGCAAATAGCTGAAGACATTCTCCCGGCGATGGAGGTCTCGGCGGCCGGGAAAAACGCCCGCGCTCGGGCGTTGCGCGCCCCCTTGGCAAGGCCCATTTTGCGTTATATAGGGGGTAGTGGTGTCACGAGGGGAAAAAATTAACATGTTAAATACTGCTCCCAGGCAATTGTAAAATGTCTCGGCGACGGAAGGCACCACTACCCGGCATATTTACGCCCCTCGGACTCCGT
The DNA here is from genome assembly GCF_032445375.1 of Bacillus rossius redtenbacheri. Classification (NCBI taxonomy): domain Eukaryota; kingdom Metazoa; phylum Arthropoda; class Insecta; order Phasmatodea; family Bacillidae; genus Bacillus; species Bacillus rossius. Next base: position 2,481 of record NW_026962663.1, on the reverse strand, counting down.
GCGCCAGCCTGTAATAGCGAATCGGGACTTAGAAAAAAAATTCGAGCAGGGAGCCAGAACATTTTCCCGGCGATCGAGGCCTCCGCGGCCGAGGAATTTGTCATTGGTGATTTTGCATGTTAAATTAACATGTGTATTAACACAGGCTTGGAGAAGCAAGCCTGCGGGACTCTGCAATACATTGAGCGGGCAGCCAGAAAATTCTGGCGGCGACCGAGGCCTCCGCGGCCGGGGAAATAATCCTCTGTAATTTTACATGTTAAATTAACATGTGTATTAACACAGGCTTGGAGAAGCAAGCCTGCGGGACTCTGCAATACATTGAGCGGGGAGCCAGAAATTTCTGGCGGCGACCGAGGCCTCTGCGGCCGGGATAATAATCCTTGGTAATTTTACATGTTAAATTAACATGTGTATTAACACAGGCTGGGAGAACTAGGCATTCTGGACTTTGAAAAATTTCGAGCAGGGGCCGGAGAAATTCTCCCGGCGACCGAGGCCTCCGCGGCCGGGAGAACTCTCGGCGCTCGGGCTCCGCGTCTACCCATGGGGAGCGGGCAGCCAGAAAATTCTGGCGGCGACCGAGGCCTCCGCGGCCGAGGAAAAGGTCATTGGTAATATTACATGTTAAATTAACATGTGTATTAACACATGCTGGGAGAAGCAGGCATTCTGGACTTTGAAAAATTTCGAGCAGGGGCCGGAGAAATTCTCCCGGCGACCGAGGCCTCCGCGGCCGGGAGAACTCTCGGCGCTTGGGCAGCGCGTCTACCCATGGGGAGCGGGCAGCCAGAAAATTCTGGCGGTGACCGAGGCCTCCGCGGCCGAGGAAATGGTCCTTGGTGATTTTACATGTTAAATTAACATGTGTATTAACACAGGCTGGGAGAAGCAGGCATTCTGGACTTAGAAAAATTTCGAGCAGGGGCCGTTGAAATTCTCCCGGCGACCGAGGCCTCCGCGGCCGGGAGAACTCTCGGCGCTCGGGCTCCGCGTGTACACGCGTCAAGGCCCATTTTGGGTTATATAGGGTGTAGTGGTGTCTCTGGAGGGAAAAAATACACGGTAAATATTGCAGCCAGAGCCTATGGCAATCTGTTGGCGACCGAGGCCTCCACACCCCGGCAAATTTTCGGCTCTCGGACTGTGTGTATTCCACTGGAGACAGGCCTGCGGGACTGTGCAGTATATTGAGCGGGGAGCCAGGAAAATCTCCCGGCGACCGAGGCCTCCGCGGCCGAGGAAATGGTAATTGGTGGTTTTGCATGTAAAATTAACATGTGTATTAACACAAGCTGGGATGAGAGGAATTTGGCGGCGACCGAGGCCTCCTCACCCCGGCAAAATATCAGCTACCGGGCTCTGCATATTCCTACAGAAGCAGGCCTGCAGGACTCTGCAATATATTGAGCGGGAACCAGAAAATTCTGGCGGCGACCGAGGCCTCCGCGGCCGAGGAAAATTGTCATTGGTGGTTTGCATGTAAAATTAACATGTGTATTAACACAAGCTGTGACCAGAGGAATTTGGCGGCGACCGGGGCCTCCACACCCCGGCAAAATATCAGCTACCGGGCTCTGCTTATTCACATTCAAGCAGGCATTAGGGACTCTGAAAAGTTTCGGGCGGGGAGCCAGAAAATTCTCCCGGCCACAGAGCCCTCCCTCCCGAGAGTCTGTGTAAATGCCTGTTATACAGGCCCCATGAATTCCAGCCTTATAGGTTATTTTAAGTCTCCGTTCGTGGTTGTTCGTAAACAACTGCGATTCGGGATTTTGACCTATTTCCTATGATCATGTTCCCGGAAGTTAGCCAGCCTCTTTCAGTCAAAATCTCATATTTTGGGTACCTTTGTGAACCCATCGATAGGCCCATTTTGGGTATATTAGGGGGACATGCAATCGGGAAAAATTGGAATTATTTGCAATATGGAAAGAATATGTACATAAATGAAAAGGGAGTCCCCCCGAGTTTTCTCGCCCTATATATATTGCAAAAATATCCAATTAATTATTGTGGAACCTGTAGCACCTTTCTATGAAGCAGAATTAACATTACAGAACGGTTTGAATGCTACCACCTCAGTTTCTCTACAATGCATTGGATTTCAAAGAGGTGAATTACTGTGGATGGTACTGTTGTATGGCTAACAAATCGTCTGGGAAACAATGCAGAATTAAATTAAGAAGGTTGTATGTTTTCTGTTACATGGTGGAGGTGCCCTCTAGTACACAGTAAAATGTTTTGTGGACTGCAGCTCCTTGAGGAATTAATTCAGTATGGGTCTTGTAGTGGTCTGAAAGTGGATGATGAAAAAGAATGTATAATGGTATTCAGAGCACCTCGCGGTGAAGCGGACATGCTACCTCAAAATGCTTGATTGATTCATGCCCAGTTCCCCCAAGAAGCGGTACATTGAAAAAATTGATTTACTTTGTGGATGATACTAGCAAATACTATCCGCTGGGGGAAGTAAGCAGA
>NW_026962662.1:0-33379 GCF_032445375.1 Bacillus rossius redtenbacheri | reverse complement strand
CTGCTTAAATGCCTGCCGAATTGCCTGCCTAATTGCCTGCCTAATTGCCTGTCTAATTGTCTGCCTTATTGCCTGCCTAATTAGCTTTCTAATTAACTGCCTAATTGCCTGACTAATTGCCTGCCTAATTGCCTGCCTAATTGCCTGCTTAATGGCCTGCCTAATTGCCTGCCTAATTGCCTGCTTAAAGGCCTGCCTAATTGACTGCCTATTTGCCTGCCTGCCTAATTGCCTGCCTAATTAACTGCCTAATTGCATGCCTAAGTAACTGTTTAATTGCCTGCTTAATTATCAGCCTAATCACCTAACTAATTGCCTGTCTAATTGCCTGCCTAATTAACTGCATAATTGCCTGCTTATTAAGAGCCTAATTACCTACCTAATTAACTGCCTAATTGCCTGCCTAATTAACTGCCTAATTGCTTGCCTAATTACCTGTCTAATTGCCTGATTAATTAACAGCCTTACTGTCTGCCTAATTAACTGCCTAATTGCCTGCCTAATTAACTGACTAATAGCCTGCCTATTGCCTGTCTAATTGCCTGCCTAATTAACTGTCTATTTGCCAGCCTAATTAACTGCCTAATAGCCTGCCTAGTTAACTGTCTAATAGCCTGCATAATAAACAGCCTAATACCTACCTAATTGCCTGTCTAATTGCCTGCCTAATTAACTGCATAATTGCCTGCCTAATTACCTGCCTAATTGCCTGCCTAATTAACTGCCTAATAACTGCCTGATTGCCTGCCTAATTAACTTCCTAATTGCCTGCCTAATTGCCTGCCTTATTAACTGCCTAATTGCCTGCCTAATTACCTGTCTAATTGCCTGCTTAATTAACAACCTTATTACCTACCTAATTGCCTGCCTAATTAACTGTCTAATTGCCTGCCTAATTAACTGTCTAATTGCCTGCTTAATTAACAACCTAATTACCTACCTAATTGCCTGTCTATTTGCCTGCCTAATTAACTGCATAATTGCCTGGCTAATTAACTGCCTAATTGCCTGAAAAATAAATGCCTAATAGACTGCCTATTGCCTGTCTAATTGCCTGCCTAATTGCCAGCCTAATTAACTGCTAATTGCCTACCTAATTAACTGTCTAATTGCCTGCTTAATTAACAACCTTATTACCTACCTAATTGCCTGCCTAATTAACTGTCTAATTGCCTGCCTAATTAACTGTCTAATTGCCTGCTTACTTAACAACCTAATTACCTACCTAATTGCCTGTCTAATTGCCTGCCTAATTAACTGCATAATTTCCTGCATAATTAAGAGCCTAATTACCTACCTAATTAACTGCCTAATTACCTGCCTAATTAACTGCCTGATTGCCTGCTTAATTAACTGCCGATTTGCCTGCCTAATTGCACGCCTTATTAACTGCCTAATTGCCTGCCTAATTAACTGTCTAATTGCCTGCTTAATTAACAGCCTAATTACCTTCCTAATTGCCTGTCTTATTGCCTGCCTAATTAACTGCCCAATTGCCTGCCTAATTAACTGCCTAATTTCCTGCCTAATTAAATGCTCAAATGCCTGCCGAATTGCCTGCTGAATTGCTAAATTTAATTGCCTGTCTAATTGCCTGCCTAATTGCCTGCCTAATTGGCTGACTAATTGCCTGCCTGATTGCCTGATTAATTGCCTGCCATATTGACTGCCTAATTAACTGTTAATAGCGTGCCTAATTGCTTGCCTAATTAACTGCCTAATTGCTTGCCTTATTGCCTTCTTATTGCCTGACTAATTGCCTGCCTAATTATCTGCCTAAATTGCCTGCCTAATAACAGCCTAATTACCTGCCTAATAACAGCCTAATTGCCTGCCTAATTGCCTGCCTAATTGCCTGCCTAATTAACTGCTTAACTGCCTGCCTAAATACCTGCCTAATTGCCTGCCTACTTTACTGCCTAATTATCTGCCAAATTGAATGTCTAATTGCATGCCTTATTGCCTACCTAATTAACTGCCTGATTGCCTGACTAATTACCTGTCTAATTGCCTGCTTAATTAACAGCCTAATACCTTCCTTATTGCTTGTCTAATTGCCTGCCTAATTAACTGCATAATTGCCTGGCTAATTAACTGCCTAATTGCCTGAAAAATTAAATGCCTTATAGACTGCCTATTGCCTGTCTAATTGCCTGCCTAATTGCCAGCCTAATTAACTGCCAAATTGCCTGCCTAATTGCCTGCCTAATTTCCTGCCTAATTTCCTGCCTAATCAACTGCTCTAATGCCTGCCGAATTGCCTGCCGAATTGCCTGTCTAATTGCCTGCCTAATTTACTGTCTAATGGCCAGCCCAATTAACTGCCTAATTGCCTGCCTAATAAACTGTCCAATTGCCTGCACAATTAACAGCCTAATTACCTACCTAATTGCCTGACTCATTGCCTGACTAATTAACTGCATAATTGCCTGCCTAATAAACTTCAGAATTAACTGTCTAATTGCCACCCAAATTAACTGCCTAATTGCCTGCCTAATTAACTGTCTAATTGCCTGCCGAATTAACAGCCTAATTACCCACCTAATTGCCTGTCTAATTGCCTGCCTAATTAACTACATAATTGCCTTCCTAATTAACAGCTTAATTACCTACATAATTAACTGCCGAATTGCCTGCCTATTGCCTGTCTAATTGCCTGCCAAAATAGCTGCCTCATTAACTGTCTAATTTCCAGCCTAATAAACTTCCTTATTGCCTGCCTAATTAAATGTCTAATTGCCTGCTTAATTAACAGCCTAATTACATACCTCATTGCCTGTCTAATTGCCTGCCTAATTAACTGCATAATTGCCTGCCTATTTAACAGCCTAATTACCTACCTAATTAACTGCCTAATTGCCTGCCTAATGAAATGCCTAATAGCCTGCCTAATTAACTGTCTAATTGCCTGACTTATTAACTGCCTAATTGCCTGCCGAATTAACTGACTAATTGCCTGCTTAATTAACAGCCTAATTACCTTCCTAATTGCCTGTCTAATTACCTGCCTTATTAACTACATAATTGCCTGCCTAATTAACTGCCTAATTGCCTGCCTAATTAACTGCCTAATTGCCTGCCTATTGCCTGTCTAATTGCCTGCCTAATTAACTGTCTAATTGCCTGTTTAATTGCCTGTCTAATTGCCTGCCTTATTGCCTGCGTAATTGGCTTTCTAATTAACTGCCTAATTGCCTGACTAATTGCCTGCCTGATTGCCTGACTAATTGCCTGCCTAATTGCCTGCTTAATGGCCTGCCTAATTGACTGCCTATTTGCCTGCCTGCCTAATTGACTGCCTGCCTGCCTAATTGCCTGCCTGATTAACTGCTTAATTGCATGTCTAATTAACTCTTTTATTGCCTGCTTAATTTACAGCCTAATTACCTACCTAATTGCCTGTCTAATTGCCTGCCTTATTAACTGCATATTTGCCTGCCTAATTAACTGCATAATTGCCTGCCTAATTAACAGCCTAATTACCTACCTAATTAACTGCCTAATCGCCTGCCTATTTAACTGCTTAATTGCCTGCCTAAATACGGCTTAATTGCCTGCCTAATTGCCTACCTTATTAACTGTCTAATTGCCAGCCTAATTAACTGCCTAATTGTCTGCCTAATTAAATGTCTAATTGCCTGCTTTATTAACAGCCTTATTACCTACCAAATTGCCTGTCTAATTGCCTGCCTAATATACTGCATAATTGCCTGCCTAATTAACTGCCTAATTGCCTGCCCAATTAACTGCCTAATTGCCTGCCTAATTAACTGCCTAAATGCCAGCCTAATTGCCTGTTTAATTGCCTGCCTAATTAACTGCCTAATTGCCTGTCTAATTACCTGCCTAAATGCCTGCCTGATTAACTGCCTAATTGCTTACCTAATTGCCTGTCTATTTGCCTGCTTAATTGTCTGCCTGTCTGATTGCCTGCTTAATTAACTGCCTAATTGCCTGCCTAATTAAGTGCCCAATTTTCTGCCTTAATGCCTGCCTAATTAACTGCTTAAATGCCTGCCGAATTGCCTGCCGAATTGCCTGTCTAATTGCCTGTCTAATTGCCTGCCTAATTAACTGCCTGATTGCCTGCTTAATTAACAGCCGAATTACCTTCCTAATTGCCTGTCTAATTAACTGCGTATTTGCCTGCCTAATTAACTGCCTAATTGCCTGCCTAATTAACTGCCTAATAGCCTGCCCATTTCCTGTTTATTTGCCTGCCTAATTGTCTGCCTGTCTAATTGCCTGCATAATTTATTGCCTAATTGCCTGCCTAATTAACTGACTAATTTCCTGCCTAATTGCCTGCTTAATTAACTGCTCAAATGCCTGCCGAATTGCCTGCCGAATTGCCTGCCTAATTGCCTGTATAATTGCCTGCATAATTTACTGCCTAATTGCCTGCCTAATTAACTAACTAATTGCCAGCCTAATTGCCGGCCTAAATAACTGTCTAATTGCCTGCTTAATTAACAGCCTTATTACCTTCCTAATTGCCTGTCTAATTGCCTGCCTAATTAACTGCATAATAGCCTGCCTTATTAACTGCCTTATTGCCTGCTTAATTAACTGTCTAATTGCCTGCTTAATTAACAGCCTAATTACCTTCCTAATTGCCTGTCTAAATAACTGCGTATTTGCCTGCTTAATTAACTGCCTAATTGCTTGCCTAATTAACTGCCTAATAGCCTGCCCATTTCCTGTTTATTTGCCTGCCTAATTGTCTGCCTGTCTAATTGCCTGCATTATTTACTGCCTAATTGCCTGCCTAATTAACTGCTCAAATGCCTGCCGAATTGCCTGCCGAATTGCCTGCCTTATTGCCTGTCTAATTGCCTGGCTAATTGCCTGCCTAATTAACTGTCTAATTGCCAGACTAATTGCCTGCTTAAATAACTGTTTAATTGCCTGCCTTATTAACAGCCTTATTACCTTCCTAATTGCCTGTCTAATTGCCTGCCTAATTAACTGCATAATTGCCTGCCTAATTAACTGCCTAATAGCTTGCCTAATTAACTGCTTAAATGCCTGCCGAATTGCCTGCCTAATTGCCTGCCTAATTGCCTGTCTAATTGTCTGCCTTATTGCCTGCCTAATTAGCTTTCTAATTAACTGCCTAATTGCCTGACTAATTGCCTGCCTAATTGCCTGCCTAATTGCCTGCTTAATGGCCTGCCTAATTGCCTGCCTAATTGCCTGCTTAAAGGCCTGCCTAATTGACTGCCTATTTGCCTGCCTGCCTAATTGCCTGCCTAATTAACTGCCTAATTGCATGCCTAAGTAACTGTTTAATTGCCTGCTTAATTATCAGCCTAATCACCTAACTAATTGCCTGTCTAATTGCCTGCCTAATTAACTGCATAATTGCCTGCTTATTAAGAGCCTAATTACCTACCTAATTAACTGCCTAATTGCCTGCCTAATTAACTGCCTAATTGCTTGCCTAATTACCTGTCTAATTGCCTGATTAATTAACAGCCTTACTGTCTGCCTAATTAACTGCCTAATTGCCTGCCTAATTAACTGACTAATAGCCTGCCTATTGCCTGTCTAATTGCCTGCCTAATTAACTGTCTATTTGCCAGCCTAATTAACTGCCTAATAGCCTGCCTAGTTAACTGTCTAATAGCCTGCATAATAAACAGCCTAATACCTACCTAATTGCCTGTCTAATTGCCTGCCTAATTAACTGCATAATTGCCTGCCTAATTACCTGCCTAATTGCCTGCCTAATTAACTGCCTAATAACTGCCTGATTGCCTGCCTAATTAACTTCCTAATTGCCTGCCTAATTGCCTGCCTTATTAACTGCCTAATTGCCTGCCTAATTACCTGTCTAATTGCCTGCTTAATTAACAACCTTATTACCTACCTAATTGCCTGCCTAATTAACTGTCTAATTGCCTGCCTAATTAACTGTCTAATTGCCTGCTTAATTAACAACCTAATTACCTACCTAATTGCCTGTCTATTTGCCTGCCTAATTAACTGCATAATTGCCTGGCTAATTAACTGCCTAATTGCCTGAAAAATAAATGCCTAATAGACTGCCTATTGCCTGTCTAATTGCCTGCCTAATTGCCAGCCTAATTAACTGCTAATTGCCTACCTAATTAACTGTCTAATTGCCTGCTTAATTAACAACCTTATTACCTACCTAATTGCCTGCCTAATTAACTGTCTAATTGCCTGCCTAATTAACTGTCTAATTGCCTGCTTACTTAACAACCTAATTACCTACCTAATTGCCTGTCTAATTGCCTGCCTAATTAACTGCATAATTTCCTGCATAATTAAGAGCCTAATTACCTACCTAATTAACTGCCTAATTACCTGCCTAATTAACTGCCTGATTGCCTGCTTAATTAACTGCCGATTTGCCTGCCTAATTGCACGCCTTATTAACTGCCTAATTGCCTGCCTAATTAACTGTCTAATTGCCTGCTTAATTAACAGCCTAATTACCTTCCTAATTGCCTGTCTTATTGCCTGCCTAATTAACTGCCCAATTGCCTGCCTAATTAACTGCCTAATTTCCTGCCTAATTAAATGCTCAAATGCCTGCCGAATTGCCTGCTGAATTGCTAAATTTAATTGCCTGTCTAATTGCCTGCCTAATTGCCTGCCTAATTGGCTGACTAATTGCCTGCCTGATTGCCTGATTAATTGCCTGCCTAATTGCCTGCCTATTGGCCTCACTAATTGACTGCCTATTTGTCTTCCTGCCTAATTGACTGCCTGCCTGCCTAATTGCCTGCCTTATTAACAGCCAAATTGCATGCCTAATTAACTGTCTAATTGCCTGCTTAATTAACAGCCTAATTACCTACCTTATTGCCTGCCTAATTAACTGCATAATTGCCTGCCTAATTAACAGCCTATTTACCTACCTAATTAACTGCCTAATTGCCTACCTTATTAACTGCCTAATAGCCTGCCTATTGCCTGTCTAAATTCCTGCCTTATTATTTGCCTAATTGCCTGCCTAATTAACTGTCTAATCGCCTTATTAATTAACAGCCTAATTACCTTCCTAATTGCCTGTCAAATTGCCTGCATAATAACTGCATTATTGCCTGCCTAATTAACTGCCTAATTGCCTGCCTAATTACCTACCTAATTAACTGCCTAATTGCATGCCTAATTAACTGCTTGATTGCCTGCCTAATTGCCTGCCTTATTAACTGCCTAATTGCCTACCTTATTAACTGCCTAATTGCCTGCCTAATAACTGCTTAAATGCCTGCCGAATTGCCTGCCTAATTGCCTGCCTAATTGCCTGTCTAGTTGCCTGCCTTATTGCCTGCCTAATTGGCTTTCTAATTAACTGCCTAATTGCCTGACTAATTGCCTGCCGAATTGAATGCCTATTTGTCTGCCTGCCTAATTGACTGCCTGCCTGCTTATTTCCTGCTTAATTAACTGCCTAATTGCCTGCCAAATTAACTGCCTAATAGCCTGCCTATTGCCTGTATAATTGCCTGCCTTATTAACGGCCTAAATGGCCTGCCTAATTAACTGTCTAGTTTCCTGATTAATTAACAGGCTAATTATCTTCCTAATTGCCTACCTAATTAACTGCCTAATTGCCTACCTTATTAACTGCCTAATAGCCTGCCTATTGCCTGTCTAATTTCCTGCCTTATTATTTGCCTAATTGCCTGCCTAATTAACTGTCTAATTGCCTTATTAATTAACAGCCTAATTACCTTCCTAATTGCCTGTCAAATTGCCTGCATAATAACTGCATAATTGCCTGCCTAATTAACTGCCTAATTGCCTGCCTAATTACCCACCTAATTAACTGCCTAATTGCATGCCTAATTAACTGCTTGATTGCCTGCCTAATTGCCTGCCTTATTAACTGCCTAATTGCCTACCTTATTAACTGCCTAATTGCTTGCCTAATTAAATGTCTAATTGCCTGATTAATTAACAGCCTTACTGTCTGCCTAATTAACTGCCTAATTGCCTGCCTAATTAACTGCCTAATAGCCTGCCTATTGACTGTCTAATTGCCTGCCTAATTTACTGTCTATTTGCGAGCCTAATTGACTGCCTAATAGCCTGCCTAGTTAACTGTCTAATAGCCTGCTTAATAAACAGCCTAATAACTACCTAATTGCCTGTCTAATTGCCTGCCTAATAAACTGCATAATTGCCTGCCTAATTAACAGCCTAATTACCTACCTTATTAACAGCCTAATTGCCTGCCTAATAACTGCCTGATTGCCTGCCTAATTAACTTCCGAATTGCCTGCCTAATTGCCTGCCTTATTAACTGCCTAATTGCCTGCCTAATTACCCGTCTAATTGCCTGCTTTATTAACAGCCTAATACCTTCCTTATTGCTTGTCTAATTGCCTGCCTTATTAACTGCATAATTGCCTGGCTAATTAACTGCTTAATTGCCTGAAAAATAAATGCCTAATAGCCGGCCTATTGCCTGTCTAATTGCCTGCCTAATTGCCAGCCTAATTAACTGCCAAATTGCCTGCCTAATTAACTGTCTAATTGCCTGCTTAATTAACAGCCTAATTACCTACCGAATTGCCTGTCTAATTGCCTGCCTAATAAACTGCCTAATAACTGCCTAATAGCCTGCCTTATTTTCTGTTTAATTGCCTGCCTAATTAACTGCCTAATTGCCTGCCTAATTGGGAGCATAAATGCCTGCCTTATTAACTGCCTAATTGCTTACCTAATTGCCTGTCTATTTGCCTGCCTTATTGTCTGCCTGTCTAATTGCCTGCATAATTAACTGCCTAATTGCCTGCCTAATTGCCTGCCTAATTGCCTGCCTAATTGCCTGCCTAATTTCCTGCCTAATTAACTGCTCAAATGCCTGCCGAATTGCCTGCCGAATTGCCTGCCTAATTGCCTGTCTAATTGCCTGCCTAATTTAGTGTCTAATGGCCAGCCTAATTAACTGCCTAATTGCCTGCCTAATAAACTGTCTAATTGCCTGCTTAATAAACAGCCTAATTACCTACCTAATTGCCTGACTCATTGCCTGACTAATTAACTGCATAATTGCCTGCCTAATTAACAGCCTTATTACCTACCTAATTGACTGCCTGCCTGCCTAATTGCCTGCCTTATTAACTGCATAATTGCATGCCTTATTAACTGTCAAATTGCCTGCTTAATTAACAGCCTAATTACCTACCTAATTGCCTGTCTAATTGCCTGCCTAATTAACTGCATAATTGTCTGCCTAATTAACAGCCTAATTACAAACCTAATAAACTCCCTAATTGCCTGCCTAATTAACTGCCTAATAGCCTGCCTATTGCCTGTCTAATTTCCTGCCTTATTAACTGCCTAATTGCTTGCCTTATTAACTATCTAATTGCCTGATTAATTAACAGCCTAATTTCCTTCCTAATTGCCTGTCTAATTGCCTGCCTAATTAACTGCATAATTGCCTGCCTAATTAACTGCCTAATTGCCTGCTTAATTTACTGCCTAATAGCCTGCCTATAGCCTGTCTAATAGCCTGCCTAATTGCCTGCCTAATTAACTGCATAATTGCCTGCCTCATTAACAGCCTAATTACCTACCTAATTAACTGTCTAATTGCTTGCTTTATTAACAGCCTAATTACCTACCTAATTACCTGTCTAATTGCCTACCTAATTAACTGCCTAACTGCCTGACTAATTAACTGCCTAATAGCCTGCCTAATTGCCTGTCTAATTGCCTGCCTAATTGCCTGCCTAATTAACTGCCTAATTGCCTGCCTAATAAACTGTCTAATTGCCTGCTTAATTAACAGCCTAATTACCTTCCTAATTGCCTGTCAAATTGCCTGCCTATTTAACTGCATAAAAGCCTGCCTAATTAACTGCCTAATTGCCTGCCTAATTTACTGCCTAATAGCCTGCCTATTGCCTGTCTAATTGCCTGTCTATTTGCCTGCCTAATTGTCTGCCTGTCTAATTGCCTCCATAATTAACTGCCTAATTGCCTGCCTAATTAACTGCCTAATTTCCTGCCTAATTGCCTGCCTAATTAACTGCTCAAATGCCTGCCGAATTGCCTGCCAAATTGCCTGCCTGATTGCCTGTCTTATTGCCTGCCTAATTGCCTGCCTAATTAAATGTCTAATTGTTAACCTAATTGCCTGCCTAATTAACTGTCTAAATGCCTGCCTAACTAACAGCCAAATTACCTACCTAATTGCCTGTCTAATTGCCTGCCTAATTAACAGCATAATTACCTGCCTAATTAACAGCCTAATTACCTACCTAATTAACTGCCTAATAGCCTGCCTATTGCCTGTCTAATTGCCTGCCTAATTGCCTGCCTTATTAACTGTCTAATTGCCTGCCTAATAAACTGCCTAATTGCCTGCCTAATTAACTGCCTAATTGCCTGCCTATTTATCTGCTTAATTGCCTGCCTAATTGCCGGCTTTATTGCCTGCCTAATTGTCTGCCTAATTAACTGCCTGATTGCCAGCCTAATTGACTGCCTAATAACTGTCTAATTGCCTGCCAAATTAACTGCCTAATAGCCTTCCTATTGCCTGTCTAATTGCCTGCCTAATACCGTTCCTATTGCCTGTCTAATTGCCTGCCTAACTGCCTGCCTAATAAACTGTCTAATTGCAAGCCTTATTAAGTGCCTAATTGCCTGCCTAATTAACAGCCTAATTACCTACCAAATAATTGCCTAATTGCCTGCCTAATTAAATGCCTGATTGCCTGCCTAATTAACTTCCGAATTGCCTGCCTAATTGCCTGCCTTATTAACTGCCTAATTGCCTGCCTAATTAACTGCCTTATTGCCTGCTTAATTAACAGCCTAATTACCTTCCTAATTGCCTGTCTAATTGCCTGCCTAATTAACTGCATAATTGCCTGCCTAATTAACTGCCTAATTGCCTGCCTAATTAACTGCTAAATAGCCTGCCTATTGCCTGTCTAATTGCCTGCCTAATTGCCAGCCTTATTAACTGCCTAATTGTCTGCCTAATTAACTGTCTATTTGCCTGCTTAATTAACAGCCTAATTACCTACTTAATTGCCTGTCTAATTGCCTGCCTAATAAACTGCCTAATTGACTGCCTAATTAACTGTCTAATTGCCTGCTCATTTAACAGCCTAATTACCTACCTAATTGCCTGACTAATTGCCTGCCTAATTAACTGCATAATTGCCTGTCTAATTAACAGCCTAATTACTTACCTAATTAACTGCTTAATAGCCTGCCTATTTCCTGTCTAATTGCCTGCCTAATTTCTTGCCTAATTAACTATTTAATTGCCAGACTAATTAACTGCCTAATTAACTGTCTAATTGCCTGCTTAATTAACAGCCTAATTACCTACTTAATTGCCTGCCTAATTAACTGTTTGATTGCCTGCCTAATAAACTACCTAATTGCCTGCCTAATTAACTGCCTACTAGCATGCCTAATTGCCTGCCTAATTGCCTTCCCTTATTGCCTGCCTTATTAACTGCATAATAGCGTGCCTAATTGCCTGTTTAATTGCCTGCCTAATTAACTGCCTAATTGCTGCCAAATTTCCTGCCGAATTGCCTGCCTGATTAACTGCCTAATTGCTTACCTAATTGCCTGTCCTTTTGCCTGCCTAATTGTCTGCCTGTCTAATTGCCTGCCTAACTGCCTGCCTAATTAACTGTCTAATTGCAAGCCTTATTAAGTGCCTAATTGCCTGCCTAATTAACAGCCTAATTACCTACCAAATAACTGCCTAATTGCCTGCCTAATTAAATGCCTGATTGCCTGCCTAATTAACTTCCGAATTGCCTGCCTAATTGCCTGCCTAATGAACTGCTCAAATGCCTGCCGAATTGCCTGCCGTATTGCCTGCCTAATTGCCTGTCTAATTGCCTGCCTAATTAACTGTCTAATTGCCAGACTAATTAACTGCCTAATTGCCTGCCTAATTAACTGTCCAACTGCCTGCTTAATTAACAGCCTAATTACCTACCCTATTGCCTGTCTAATTGCCTGCCTAATTAACTGCATAATTGCCTGCCTATTTAACAGCCTAATTACCTACCTAATTAACTGCCTAATTGCCTGCCTAATTAACTGCCTAATTGCATCCCTAATTAACTGCCTAATAGCCTGCCTATTGCCTTTCTTATTGCCTGCCTAATTGCCTGCCAAATTAACTGTCTAATTGCCAGCCTAATTAACTGCCTAATTGCCTGCCTAATTAACTGTCTAATTGCCCGCTTAATTAACAGCCTAATTACCTTCCTAATTGCCTGCCGAAATGCCTGCTTTATTAACTGCCTAATTGCTTACCTAATTGCCTGTCTAAGTGCCTGCCTAATTGTCTGCCTGCCTAATTGCCTGCCAAATTAACTGTCTAATTGCCAGCCTAATTAACTGCCTAATTGCCTGCCTAATTAACTGCCTAATTGCCTGCCTAATTAACTGTCCAATTGCCTGCTTAATTAACAGCCTAATTACCTACCCTATTGCCTGTCTAATTTCCTGCCTAATTAACTGCATAATTGCCTGCCTATTTAACAGCCTAATTACCTACCTAATTTTCTGCCTAATTTCCTGCCTAATTAACTGTCTAATTGCCTGCTTAATTTACAGCCTAATTACCTACTTAATTGCCTGCCTAATTAACTGTTTGATTGCCTGCCTAATTAATTGCCTAATTGCCTGCCTAATTAACTTCCTACTAGCCTGCCTAATTGCCTGCCTAATTGCCTTCCTAATTGCCTATCTAATTAACTGCATAATTGCCTGCCTAATTAACAGCCTAATTACCTACCTAATTAACTGTCTAAGTGCCTGCTTAATTAACAGCCTTATTACCTACCTAATTGCCTGTCTAATTGCCTTCCTAATTAAATTCCTAATTGCCTGACTAATTAACTGCCTAATAGCCTGCCTAATTGCCTGTTTAATTGCCTGCCTAATTAACTGCCTAATTACCTGCCTAATTGCCTGCCGAAATGCCTGCCTGGTTGACTGCCTAATTGCTCACCAAATTGCCTGTCTATTTGCCTGCCTAATTGTCTGACAGTCTAATTGCCTGCATAATTTACTGCCTAATTGCCTGCCTAATTAACTGCCTAATTTCCTGCCTAATTGCCTGCATAATTAACTGCCTAATTGCCTGCCTAATTAACTGCCTAATTTCCTGCCTAATTAACTGTCTAATTAACTGCTCAAATGTCTGCCGAATTGCCTGCCGAATTGCCTGCCTAATTGCCTGTCTAATTGCCAGCCTAATTGCCTGCTTAATTATCTGTCTAATTTCCACCCTAATTAACTGCCTAATTACCTACCTAATTGCCTGTCTAATTGCCTGCCTAATTAACTGCATAATTGCCTTCCTAATTACAGCCTTATTACCTACCTAATTAACTACCTAATAGCCTGCCTATTGACTGTCTATTTGCCTGCCTAAATGCCTGCCTATTGCCTGCCTAATTGCCTGCCTAATTGCCTGCCTAATTAACTGTCTAATTGCAAGCCTAATTAACTGCCTTATATCCTGCCTAATTATCAGCCTAATTACATACCTAATTGCCTGTCTAATTGCCTGCCTAATTAACTGCATAATTGCCTTCCTAATTACAGCCTAATTACCTACCTAATTAACTACCTAATAGCCTGCCTATTGACTGTCTATTTGCCTGCCTAAATGCCTGCCTTATTAACTGTCTAATTGCCAGCCTTATTAACAGCCTAATATCCTGCCTAATTACCTGCCTAATTGCCTGCCGAAATGCCTGCCTGATTGACTGCCTAATTGCTCACCAAATTGCCTGTCTATTTGCCTGCCTAATTATCTGACAGTCTAATTGCCTGCATAATTAACTGCCTAATTGCCTGCCTAATTAACTGCCTAATTTCCTGCTTAATTGCCTGCCTAATTAACTGCTCAAATGTCTGCCGAATTGCCTGCCGAATTGCCTGCCTAATTGCCTGTCTAAATGCCTGCCTAATTGCCTGCCTAATTATCTGTCTAAAATTCCACCCTAATTAACTGCCTAATTGCCTGCCTAATTAACTGTCTAATTGCCTGCTTAAGTAACAGCCTAATTACCTACCTAATTGCCTGTCTAATTGCCTGCCTAATTAACTGCATAATTGCCTTCCTAATTACAGCCTAATTACCTACCTAATTAACTACCTAATAGCCTGCCTATTGACTGTCTATTTGCCTGCCTAAATGCCTGCCTAATAAACTTTCTAATTGCCAGCCTAATTACCTGCCTAATTAACTGTCTAATTGCCTGCTTAATTAACAGCCTAATTACCTTCCTAATTTCCTGTCTATTTGCCTGCCTAATTAACTGCCTAATAGCCTGCCTATTGCCTGTCTAATTGCCTGCCTAATTTCCTGCTTAATTAACTGTCCAATTGCCAGTCTAATTAACTGCCTAATTGACTGCCTAATTAACTGTCTAATTGCCAGCCTAATTAACTGCCTAATTGCCTGCCTAATTAACTGTCTAATTGCCTGCTTAATAACAGCCTAATTACCTACCTAATTGCCTGACTAATTGCCTGCCTAATTAACAGCATAATTGCCTGTCTAATTAACAGCCTAATTACTTACCTAATTAACTGCCTAATAGCCTGCCTATTGCCTGTCTAATTGCCTGCCTAATTGCCTGCCTAATTGCCTGCCTAATTAACTATTAAATGGCCAGCTTAATTAACTGCCTAATTGCTTGCCTAATTAACTGTCTAATTGCCTGCTTAATTAACAGCCTAATTACCTACTTAATTGCCTGCCTAATTAAATGTTTGATTGCCTGCCTAATAAACTACCTAATTGCCTGCCTAATTAACTGCCTACTAGCCTGCCTAATTGACTGCCTAATTGCCTTCCTAATTGCCTGCCTTATTAACTGCATAATTGCCTGCCTAATTAACAGCCTAATTACCTACCTAATTAACTGTCTAATTGCCTGCTTAATAACAACAGCCTAATTACCTACCTAATTGCCTGTCTAATTGCATGCCTTATTACCTGCCTAATAGCGTGCCTAATTGCCTGTTTAATTGCCTGCCTAATTAACTGCCTAATTGCTGCCTAATTGCCTGCCAAAATGCCTGCCTGATTAACTGCCTAATTGCTTACATAATTGCCTGTCTTTTTGCCTGCCTAATTGTCTGCCTGTCTAATTGCCTGCATATTTAACTGCCTAATTGCCTGCCTAATAAACTGCCTAATTTTCTGCCTAATTGCCTGCCTAATGAACTGCTCAAATGCCTGCCGAATTGCCTGCAAATTGCCTGCCTAATTGCCTGTCTTATTGCCTGCCTAATTAACTGTCTAATTGCCACCCTAATTAACTGACTAATTGCCTGCCTAATTAACTGTCTAATTGCCTGCTTAATTAACAGCCTAATTACCTACCTTATTGCCTGTCTAATTGCCTGCCTAATTAACTGCTTATTTGCCATTCCTATTTAACAGCATAATTACCTACCTAATTAACTGCCTAATTGCCTGTTTAATTAACTGCCTAATTGCCTGCCTAATTAACTGTCTAATTGCCTGATTAATTAACAGCCTAATTGCCTGCCTTATTAACTGCCTTATTGCCTGCCTAATTTACTGCCTAATAAACTGCCTATTGCCTGTCTAATTGCCTCCCTAATTAGCTGCTAAATTAACTGTCAAATTGCCCGCCTAATTAACTGCTTAATTGCCTGCCTAATTAACTGTCTAATTGCCTGCTTAATTAACAGCCTAATTACCTACAGAATTGCCTTTCTAATTGCCTGCCTAATAAACTGCCTAATTAACTACCTAATAGCCTGCCTAATTGCCTGTTTAATTGCCTGCCTAATTAACTGCCTAATTGCCTGCCTAATTGCCTGCCGAAATGCCTGCCTTATTAACTGCCTAATTGCTTACCTAATTGCCTGTCTAAGTGCATGCATAATTATCTGCCTGTCTAATTGCCCGCATAATTAACTGCCTAATTGCCTGCCTAATTAACTTCCTAATTTCCTGCCGAATTTCCGGCCTAATTAACTGCTCAAAAGCCTGCCGAATTGCCTGCCGAATTGCCTGCCTAATTGCCTGTCTAATTGCCTGTCTAATTGCCAGCCTAATTAAATGCCTAATTGCCTGCCTAATTAACTGTCTAATTGCCTGATTAATTAACAGCCTAATTATCTTCCTAATTGCCTGTCCTATTGCCTGCCTAATTCCCTGTCTAATTGCCTGCCTAATTAACTGCCTAATAGCCTGCCTATTTCCTGTCTAATTGCCTGCCTAATTGCCTGCCTTATTAACTGTCTAATTGCCAGCCTAATTAACTGCCTAATTGCCTGCCTAAGGAACTGACTAATTGCCTGCTAAATTAACAGCCTAATTACCTACCTAATTGCCCGACTCATTGCCTGACTAATTAACTGCATAATTGCCTGCCTAATAACAGCCTAATTACCTACCTATTTAACTGCCTAATAGTCTTCCTATTGCCTGTCTAATTGCCTGCCTAATTAACTATTTAATTGCCAGCCTAATTAACTGCCTAATTGCCTGCCTAATTAACTGCGTAATTGCCTGCTTAATTAACAGTCTAATTACCTACCTAATTGCCTGCCTAATTAACTGTTTGATTAACTGCCTAATTGCCTGCCTAATTAACTGCCTACTAGCCTGCCTAATTACCTGCCTAATTGCCTTCCTAATTGCCTGCCTAATTAAATGCATAATTTCCTGCCTAATTACAGCCTAATTACCTACCTAATTAACTGTCTAATTGCCTGCTTAATTAACAGCCTAATTACCTACCTAATTGCCTGTCTAATTGTCTGCCTAAGTAAATTCCTAATTGCCTGACTAATTAACTGCCTAATTGCCTGCCTAATTAACTGCCTAATAGCCTGCCTATTTCCTGTCTAATTGCCTGCCTAATTGCCTGCCTTATTAACTGTCTAATTGCCAGCCTAATTAACTGCCTAATTGCCTGCCTAAGGAACTGTCTAATTGCCTGCTAAATTAACAGCCTAATTACCTACCTAATTGCCCGACTCATTGCCTGACTAATTAACTGCATAATTGCCTGCCTAATAACAGCCTAATTACCTACCTATTTAACTGCCTAATAGTCTTCCTATTGCCTGTCTAATTGCCTGCCTAATTAACTATTTAATTGCCAGCCTAATTAACTGCCTAATTGCCTGCCTAATTAACTGCGTAATTGCCTGCTTAATTAACAGTCTAATTACCTACCTAATTGCCTGCCTAATTAACTGTTTGATTGCCTGCCTAATTAACTGCCTAATTGCCTGCCTAATTAACTGCCTACTAGCCTGCCTAATTACCTGCCTAATTGCCTTCCTAATTGCCTGCCTAATTAAATGCATAATTTCCTGCCTAATTACAGCCTAATTACCTACATAATTAACTGTCTAATTGCCTGCTTAATTAACAGCCTAATTACCTACCTAATTGCCTGTCTAATTGTCTGCCTAAGTAAATTCCTAATTGCCTGACTAATTAACTGCCTAATAGCCTGCCTTATTGCCAGTTTAATTGCCTGCCTAATTAACTGCCGAATTACCTGCCTTATTGCCTGCCGAAATGCCTGCCTGATTGACTGCCTAATTGCTCACCAAATTGCCTGTCTATTTGCCTGCCTAATTATCTGACAGTCTAATTGCCTGCATAATTAACTGCCTAATTGCCTGCCTAATTAACTGCCTAATTTCCTGCTTAATTGCCTGCCTAATTAACTGCTCAAATGTCTGCCGAATTGCCTGCCGAATTGCCTGCCTAATTGCCTGTCTAAATGCCTGCCTAATTGCCTGCCTAATTATCTGTCTAAAATTCCACCCTAATTAACTGCCTAATTGCCTGCCTAATTAACTGTCTAATTGCCTGCTTAAGTAACAGCCAAATTACCTACCTAATTGCCTGTCTAATTGCCTGCCTAATTAACTGCATAATTGCCTTCCTAATTACAGCCTAATTACCTACCTAATTAACTACCTAATAGCCTGCCTATTGACTGTCTATTTGCCTGCCTAAATGCCTGCCTAATAAACTTTCTAATTGCCAGCCTAATTACCTGCCTAATTAACTGTCTAAATGCCTGCTTAATTAACAGCCTAATTACCTTCATAATTTCCTGTCTATTTGCCTGCCTAATTAACTGCCTAATAGCCTGCCTATTGCCTGTCTAATTGCCTGCCTAATTTCCTGCTTAATTAACTGTCCAATTGCCAGCCTAATTAACTGCCTAATTGACTGCCTAATTAACTGTCTAATTGCCTGCTTAATTAACAGCCTAATTACCTACCTAATTGCCTGTCTAATTGCCTGCCTAAGTAACTGCATAATTGCCTGCCTAATTAACAGCCTAATAACATACCTAATTTACTGCCTAATTGACTGCCTAATTAACTGCCTAATAGCCTGCCTATTGCCTGTCTAATTGTCTGCCTAATTAACAGCCTAATTACAAACCTAATAAACTCCCTAATTGCCTGCCTAATTAACTGCCTAATAGCCTGCCTATTGCCTGTCTAATTTCCTGCCTTATTAACTGCCTAATTGCTTGCCTTATTAACTATCTAATTGCCTGATTAATTAACAGCCTAATTTCCTTCCTAATTGCCTGTCTAATTGCCTGCCTAATTAACTGCATAATTGCCTGCCTAATTAACTGCCTAATTGCCTGCTTAATTTACTGCCTAATAGCCTGCCTATAGCCTGTCTAATAGCCTGCCTAATTGCCTGCCTAATTAACTGCATAATTGCCTGCCTCATTAACAGCCTAATTACCTACCTAATTAACTGTCTAATTGCTTGCTTTATTAACAGCCTAATTACCTACCTAATTACCTGTCTAATTGCCTACCTAATTAACTGCCTAACTGCCTGACTAATTAACTGCCTAATAGCCTGCCTAATTGCCTGTCTAATTGCCTGCCTAATTGCCTGCCTAATTAACTGCCTAATTGCCTGCCTAATAAACTGTCTAATTGCCTGCTTAATTAACAGCCTAATTACCTTCCTAATTGCCTGTCAAATTGCCTGCCTATTTAACTGCATAAAAGCCTGCCTAATTAACTGCCTAATTGCCTGCCTAATTTACTGCCTAATAGCCTGCCTATTGCCTGTCTAATTGCCTGTCTATTTGCCTGCCTAATTGTCTGCCTGTCTAATTGCCTCCATAATTAACTGCCTAATTGCCTGCCTAATTAACTGCCTAATTTCCTGCCTAATTGCCTGCCTAATTAACTGCTCAAATGCCTGCCGAATTGCCTGCCAAATTGCCTGCCTGATTGCCTGTCTTATTGCCTGCCTAATTGCCTGCCTAATTAAATGTCTAATTGTTAACCTAATTGCCTGCCTAATTAACTGTCTAAATGCCTGCCTAACTAACAGCCAAATTACCTACCTAATTGCCTGTCTAATTGCCTGCCTAATTAACAGCATAATTACCTGCCTAATTAACAGCCTAATTACCTACCTAATTAACTGCCTAATAGCCTGCCTATTGCCTGTCTAATTGCCTGCCTAATTGCCTGCCTTATTAACTGTCTAATTGCCTGCCTAATAAACTGCCTAATTGCCTGCCTAATTAACTGCCTAATTGCCTGCCTATTTATCTGCTTAATTGCCTGCCTAATTGCCGGCTTTATTGCCTGCCTAATTGTCTGCCTAATTAACTGCCTGATTGCCAGCCTAATTGACTGCCTAATAACTGTCTAATTGCCTGCCAAATTAACTGCCTAATAGCCTTCCTATTGCCTGTCTAATTGCCTGCCTAATACCGTTCCTATTGCCTGTCTAATTGCCTGCCTAACTGCCTGCCTAATAAACTGTCTAATTGCAAGCCTTATTAAGTGCCTGATTGCCTGCCTAATTAACAGCCTAATTACCTACCAAATAATTGCCTAATTGCCTGCCTAATTAAATGCCTGATTGCCTGCCTAATTAACTTCCGAATTGCCTGCCTAATTGCCTGCCTTATTAACTGCCTAATTGCCTGCCTAATTAACTGCCTTATTGCCTGCTTAATTAACAGCCTAATTACCTTCCTAATTGCCTGTCTAATTGCCTGCCTAATTAACTGCATAATTGCCTGCCTAATTAACTGCCTAATTGCCTGCCTAATTAACTGCTAAATAGCCTGCCTATTGCCTGTCTAATTGCCTGCCTAATTGCCAGCCTTATTAACTGCCTAATTGTCTGCCTAATTAACTGTCTATTTGCCTGCTTAATTAACAGCCTAATTACCTACTTAATTGCCTGTCTAATTGCCTGCCTAATAAACTGCCTAATTGACTGCCTAATTAACTGTCTAATTGCCTGCTCATTTAACAGCCTAATTACCTACCTAATTGCCTGACTAATTGCCTGCCTAATTAACTGCATAATTGCCTGTCTAATTAACAGCCTAATTACTTACCTAATTAACTGCTTAATAGCCTGCCTATTTCCTGTCTAATTGCCTGCCTAATTTCTTGCCTAATTAACTATTTAATTGCCAGACTAATTAACTGCCTAATTAACTGTCTAATTGCCTGCTTAATTAACAGCCTAATTACCTACTTAATTGCCTGCCTAATTAACTGTTTGATTGCCTGCCTAATAAACTACCTAATTGCCTGCCTAATTAACTGCCTACTAGCATGCCTAATTGCCTGCCTAATTGCCTTCCCTTATTGCCTGCCTTATTAACTGCATAATAGCGTGCCTAATTGCCTGTTTAATTGCCTGCCTAATTAACTGCCTAATTGCTGCCAAATTTCCTGCCGAATTGCCTGCCTGATTAACTGCCTAATTGCTTACCTAATTGCCTGTCCTTTTGCCTGCCTAATTGTCTGCCTGTCTAATTGCCTGCCTAACTGCCTGCCTAATTAACTGTCTAATTGCAAGCCTTATTAAGTGCCTGATTGCCTGCCTAATTAACTTCCGAATTGCCTGCCTAATTGCCTGCCTAATGAACTGCTCAAATGCCTGCCGAATTGCCTGCCGTATTGCCTGCCTAATTGCCTGTCTAATTGCCTGCCTAATTAACTGTCTAATTGCCAGACTAATTAACTGCCTAATTGCCTGCCTAATTAACTGTCCAACTGCCTGCTTAATTAACAGCCTAATTACCTACCCTATTGCCTGTCTAATTGCCTGCCTAATTAACTGCATAATTGCCTGCCTATTTAACAGCCTAATTACCTACCTAATTAACTGCCTAATTGCCTGCCTAATTAACTGCCTAATTGCATCCCTAATTAACTGCCTAATAGCCTGCCTATTGCCTTTCTTATTGCCTGCCTAATTGCCTGCCAAATTAACTGTCTAATTGCCAGCCTAATTAACTGCCTAATTGCCTGCCTAATTAACTGTCTAATTGCCCGCTTAATTAACAGCCTAATTACCTTCCTAATTGCCTGCCGAAATGCCTGCTTTATTAACTGCCTAATTGCTTACCTAATTGCCTGTCTAAGTGCCTGCCTAATTGTCTGCCTGCCTAATTGCCTGCCAAATTAACTGTCTAATTGCCAGCCTAATTAACTGCCTAATTGCCTGCCTAATTAACTGCCTAATTGCCTGCCTAATTAACTGTCCAATTGCCTGCTTAATTTACAGCCTAATTACCTACTTAATTGCCTGCCTAATTAACTGTTTGATTGCCTGCCTAATTAATTGCCTAATTGCCTGCCTAATTAACTTCCTACTAGCCTGCCTAATTGCCTGCCTAATTGCCTTCCTAATTGCCTATCTAATTAACTGCATAATTGCCTGCCTAATTAACAGCCTAATTACCTACCTAATTAACTGTCTAAGTGCCTGCTTAATTAACAGCCTTATTACCTACCTAATTGCCTGTCTAATTGCCTTCCTAATTAAATTCCTAATTGCCTGACTAATTAACTGCCTAATAGCCTGCCTAATTGCCTGTTTAATTGCCTGCCTAATTAACTGCCTAATTACCTGCCTAATTGCCTGCCGAAATGCCTGCCTGGTTGACTGCCTAATTGCTCACCAAATTGCCTGTCTATTTGCCTGCCTAATTGTCTGACAGTCTAATTGCCTGCATAATTTACTGCCTAATTGCCTGCCTAATTAACTGCCTAATTTCCTGCCTAATTGCCTGCATAATTAACTGCCTAATTGCCTGCCTAATTAACTGCCTAATTTCCTGCCTAATTAACTGTCTAATTAACTGCTCAAATGTCTGCCGAATTGCCTGCCGAATTGCCTGCCTAATTGCCTGTCTAATTGCCAGCCTAATTGCCTGCTTAATTATCTGTCTAATTTCCACCCTAATTAACTGCCTAATTACCTACCTAATTGCCTGTCTAATTGCCTGCCTAATTAACTGCATAATTGCCTTCCTAATTACAGCCTTATTACCTACCTAATTAACTACCTAATAGACAGCCTATTGACTGTCTATTTGCCTGCCTAAATGCCTGCCTATTGCCTGCCAGATTGCCTGCCTAATTGCCTGCCTAATTAACTGTCTAATTGCAAGCCTAATTAACTGCCTTATATCCTGCCTAATTATCAGCCTAATTACATACCTAATTGCCTGTCTAATTGCCTGCCTAATTAACTGCATAATTGCCTTCCTAATTACAGCCTAATTACCTACCTAATTAACTACCTAATAGCCTGCCTATTGACTGTCTATTTGCCTGCCTAAATGCCTGCCTTATTAACTGTCTAATTGCCAGCCTTATTAACAGCCTAATATCCTGCCTAATTAACTGCCTAATAGCCTGCCTATTGCCTGTCTAATTGCCTGGCTAATTGCCTGCCTAATTAACTGTCTAATTGCCAGCCTAATTAACTGCCTAATTGCCTGCCTAATTAACTGTCTAATTGCCTGCTTAATAACAGCCTAATTACCTACCTAATTGCCTGACTAATTGCCTGCCTAATTAACAGCATAATTGCCTGTCTAATTAACAGCCTAATTACTTACCTAATTAACTGCCTAATAGCCTGCCTATTGCCTGTCTAATTGCCTGCCTAATTGCCTGCCTAATTGCCTGCCTAATTAACTATTAAATTGCCAGCTTAATTAACTGCCTAATTGCTTGCCTAATTAACTGTCTAATTGCCTGCTTAATTAACAGCCTAATTACCTACTTAATTGCCTGCCTAATTAACTGTTTGATTGCCTGCCTAATAAATACCTAATTGCCTGCCTAATTAACTGCCTACTAGCCTGCCTAATTGACTGCCTAATTGCCTTCCTAATTGCCTGCCTTATTAACTGCATAATTGCCTGCCTAATTAACAGCCTAATTACCTACCTAATTAACTGTCTAATTGCCTGCTTAATAACAACAGCCTAATTTCCTACCTAATTGCCTGTCTAATTGCCTGCCTTATTACCTGCCTAATAGCGTGCCTAATTGCCTGTTTAATTGCATGCTCAATTAACTGCCTAATTGCTGCCGAAATGCCTGCCTGATTGACTGCCTAATTGCTCACCAAATTGCCTGTCTATTTGCCTGCCTAATTATCTGACAGTCTAATTGCCTGCATAATTAACTGCCTAATTGCCTGCCTAATTAACTGCCTAATTTCCTGCTTAATTGCCTGCCTAATTAACTGCTCAAATGTCTGCCGAATTGCCTGCCGAATTGCCTGCCTAATTGCCTGTCTAAATGCCTGCCTAATTGCCTGCCTAATTATCTGTCTAAAATTCCACCCTAATTAACTGCCTAATTGCCTGCCTAATTAACTGTCTAATTGCCTGCTTAAGTAACAGCCTAATTACCTACCTAATTGCCTGTCTAATTGCCTGCCTAATTAACTGCATAATTGCCTTCCTAATTACAGCCTAATTACCTACCTAATTAACTACCTAATAGCCTGCCTATTGACTGTCTATTTGCCTGCCTAAATGCCTGCCTAATAAACTTTCTAATTGCCAGCCTAATTACCTGCCTAATTAACTGTCTAATTGCCTGCTTAATTAACAGCCTAATTACCTTCCTAATTTCCTGTCTATTTGCCTGCCTAATTAACTGCCTAATAGCCTGCCTATTGCCTGTCTAATTGCCTGCCTAATTTCCTGCTTAATTAACTGTCCAATTGCCAGTCTAATTAACTGCCTAATTGACTGCCTAATTAACTGTCTAATTGCCAGCCTAATTAACTGCCTAATTGCCTGCCTAATTAACTGTCTAATTGCCTGCTTAATAACAGCCTAATTACCTACCTAATTGCCTGACTAATTGCCTGCCTAATTAACAGCATAATTGCCTGTCTAATTAACAGCCTAATTACTTACCTAATTAACTGCCTAATAGCCTGCCTATTGCCTGTCTAATTGCCTGCCTAATTGCCTGCCTAATTGCCTGCCTAATTAACTATTAAATGGCCAGCTTAATTAACTGCCTAATTGCTTGCCTAATTAACTGTCTAATTGCCTGCTTAATTAACAGCCTAATTACCTACTTAATTGCCTGCCTAATTAAATGTTTGATTGCCTGCCTAATAAACTACCTAATTGCCTGCCTAATTAACTGCCTACTAGCCTGCCTAATTGACTGCCTAATTGCCTTCCTAATTGCCTGCCTTATTAACTGCATAATTGCCTGCCTAATTAACAGCCTAATTACCTACCTAATTAACTGTCTAATTGCCTGCTTAATAACAACAGCCTAATTACCTACCTAATTGCCTGTCTAATTGCCTGCCTTATTACCTGCCTAATAGCGTGCCTAATTGCCTGTTTAATTGCCTGCCTAATTAACTGCCTAATTGCTGCCTAATTGCCTGCCAAAATGCCTGCCTGATTAACTGCCTAATTGCTTACATAATTGCCTGTCTTTTTGCCTGCCTAATTGTCTGCCTGTCTAATTGCCTGCATATTTAACTGCCTAATTGCCTGCCTAATAAACTGCCTAATTTCCTGCCTAATTGCCTGCCTAATGAACTGCTCAAATGCCTGCCGAATTGCCTGCAAATTGCCTGCCTAATTGCCTGTCTTATTGCCTGCCTAATTAACTGTCTAATTGCCACCCTAATTAACTGACTAATTGCCTGCCTAATTAACTGTCTAATTGCCTGCTTAATTAACAGCCTAATTACCTACCTTATTGCCTGTCTAATTGCCTGCCTAATTAACTGCTTATTTGCCATTCCTATTTAACAGCATAATTACCTACCTAATTAACTGCCTAATTGCCTGTTTAATTAACTGCCTAATTGCCTGCCTAATTAACTGTCTAATTGCCTGATTAATTAACAGCCTAATTGCCTGCCTTATTAACTGCCTTATTGCCTGCCTAATTTACTGCCTAATAGCCTGCCTATTGCCTGTCTAATTGCCTCCCTAATTAGCTGCTAAATTAACTGTCAAATTGCCCGCCTAATTAACTGCTTAATTGCCTGCCTAATTAACTGTCTAATTGCCTGCTTAATTAACAGCCTAATTACCTACAGAATTGCCTTTCTAATTGCCTGCCTAATAAACTGCCTAATTAACTACCTAATAGCCTGCCTAATTGCCTGTTTAATTGCCTGCCTAATTAACTGCCTAATTGCCTGCCTAATTGCCTGCCGAAATGCCTGCCTTATTAACTGCCTAATTGCTTACCTAATTGCCTGTCTAAGTGCATGCATAATTATCTGCCTGTCTAATTGCCCGCATAATTAACTGCCTAATTGCCTGCCTAATTAACTTCCTAATTTCCTGCCGAATTTCCGGCCTAATTAACTGCTCAAAAGCCTGCCGAATTGCCTGCCGAATTGCCTGCCTAATTGCCTGTCTAATTGCCTGTCTAATTGCCAGCCTAATTAAATGCCTAATTGCCTGCCTAATTAACTGTCTAATTGCCTGATTAATTAACAGCCTAATTATCTTCCTAATTGCCTGTCCTATTGCCTGCCTAATTCCCTGTCTAATTGCCTGCCTAATTAACTGCCTAATAGCCTGCCTATTTCCTGTCTAATTGCCTGCCTAATTGCCTGCCTTATTAACTGTCTAATTGCCAGCCTAATTAACTGCCTAATTGCCTGCCTAAGGAACTGTCTAATTGCCTGCTAAATTAACAGCCTAATTACCTACCTAATTGCCCGACTCATTGCCTGACTAATTAACTGCATAATTGCCTGCCTAATAACAGCCTAATTACCTACCTATTTAACTGCCTAATAGTCTTCCTATTGCCTGTCTAATTGCCTGCCTAATTAACTATTTAATTGCCAGCCTAATTAACTGCCTAATTGCCTGCCTAATTAACTGCGTAATTGCCTGCTTAATTAACAGTCTAATTACCTACCTAATTGCCTGCCTAATTAACTGTTTGATTAACTGCCTAATTGCCTGCCTAATTAACTGCCTACTAGCCTGCCTAATTACCTGCCTAATTGCCTTCCTAATTGCCTGCCTAATTAAATGCATAATTTCCTGCCTAATTACAGCCTAATTACCTACCTAATTAACTGTCTAATTGCCTGCTTAATTAACAGCCTAATTACCTACCTAATTGCCTGTCTAATTGTCTGCCTAAGTAAATTCCTAATTGCCTGACTAATTAACTGCCTAATTGCCTGCCTAATTAACTGCCTAATAGCCTGCCTATTTCCTGTCTAATTGCCTGCCTAATTGCCTGCCTTATTAACTGTCTAATTGCCAGCCTAATTAACTGCCTAATTGCCTGCCTAAGGAACTGTCTAATTGCCTGCTAAATTAACAGCCTAATTACCTACCTAATTGCCCGACTCATTGCCTGACTAATTAACTGCATAATTGCCTGCCTAATAACAGCCTAATTACCTACCTATTTAACTGCCTAATAGTCTTCCTATTGCCTGTCTAATTGCCTGCCTAATTAACTATTTAATTGCCAGCCTAATTAACTGCCTAATTGCCTGCCTAATTAACTGCGTAATTGCCTGCTTAATTAACAGTCTAATTACCTACCTAATTGCCTGCCTAATTAACTGTTTGATTGCCTGCCTAATTAACTGCCTAATTGCCTGCCTAATTAACTGCCTACTAGCCTGCCTAATTACCTGCCTAATTGCCTTCCTAATTGCCTGCCTAATTAAATGCATAATTTCCTGCCTAATTACAGCCTAATTACCTACCTAATTAACTGTCTAATTGCCTGCTTAATTAACAGCCTAATTACCTACCTAATTGCCTGTCTAATTGTCTGCCTAAGTAAATTCCTAATTGCCTGACTAATTAACTGCCTAATAGCCTGCCTTATTGCCAGTTTAATTGCCTGCCTAATTAACTGCCGAATTACCTGCCTTATTGCCTGCCGAAATGCCTGCCTGATTGACTGCCTAATTGCTCACCAAATTGCCTGTCTATTTGCCTGCCTAATTATCTGACAGTCTAATTGCCTGCATAATTAACTGCCTAATTGCCTGCCTAATTAACTGCCTAATTTCCTGCTTAATTGCCTGCCTAATTAACTGCTCAAATGTCTGCCGAATTGCCTGCCGAATTGCCTGCCTAATTGCCTGTCTAAATGCCTGCCTAATTGCCTGCCTAATTATCTGTCTAAAATTCCACCCTAATTAACTGCCTAATTGCCTGCCTAATTAACTGTCTAATTGCCTGCTTAAGTAACAGCCAAATTACCTACCTAATTGCCTGTCTAATTGCCTGCCTAATTAACTGCATAATTGCCTTCCTAATTACAGCCTAATTACCTACCTAATTAACTACCTAATAGCCTGCCTATTGACTGTCTATTTGCCTGCCTAAATGCCTGCCTAATAAACTTTCTAATTGCCAGCCTAATTACCTGCCTAATTAACTGTCTAAATGCCTGCTTAATTAACAGCCTAATTACCTTCATAATTTCCTGTCTATTTGCCTGCCTAATTAACTGCCTAATAGCCTGCCTATTGCCTGTCTAATTGCCTGCCTAATTTCCTGCTTAATTAACTGTCCAATTGCCAGCCTAATTAACTGCCTAATTGACTGCCTAATTAACTGTCTAATTGCCTGCTTAATTAACAGCCTAATTACCTACCTAATTGCCTGTCTAATTGCCTGCCTAAGTAACTGCATAATTGCCTGCCTAATTAACAGCCTAATAACATACCTAATTTACTGCCTAATTGACTGCCTAATTAACTGCCTAATAGCCTGCCTATTGCCTGTCTAATTGCCTGCCTTATTAACTGCCTAATTGCCTGCTTAATGAACTGTCTAATTGCCTGCTTAATAAACAGCCTAATTAACTTCCTAATTGCCTGTCTAATTGCCTGCCTAATTAACTTTCTAATTGCCTGCCTAATTAACTGCCTTATTGCCTGCCTAATTGCCTGCCGAATTGCCTGCCTATTTGCCTGTCTAATTGCCTGCCTAATTGCCTGCCTAATTAACTGTCTAATTGCCAGCCTAATTAACTGCCTAATTGCCTCCTTAATAAACAGCCGAATTACCTACCTAACTGCCTGTCTAATTGCCTACCTAATTAACTGCCTAATTGCTTACCTAATTGCCTGTCTTATTGCCTGCCTTATTAACTGCCTAATTGCCTGCCTAATTAACTGTCTAATTGACTGCCTAATTAACTGTCTAATTGCCTGCTTAATTAACAGCCTAATAACCTTTCTAACTGCCTGTCTAATTGCTTCCTAATGAACTGTCTAATTGCCTGCTTAATAAACAGCCTAATTAACTTCCTAATTGCCTGTCTAATTGCCTGCCTAATTAACTGTCTAATTGCCTGCCTAATTAACTGCCTTATTGCCTGCCTAATTGCCTGCCGAATTGCCTGCCTATTTGCCTGTCTAATTGCCTGCCTAATTGCCTGCCTAATTAACTGTCTAATTGCCAGCCTAATAACTGCCTAATTGCCTGCTTAATTAACAGCCGAATTACCTACCTAACTGCCTGTCTAATTGCCTACCTAATTAACTGCCTAATTACCTACCTAATTAACTGTATAATTGCTTGCTTTATTAACAGCCTAATTACCTACCTTATTGCCTGTCTCATTGCCTGCCTAATTAACTGCCTAATTGCCTGACTAATTAACTGCCTAATAGCCTGCCTAATTGCCTGTCTAATTGCCTGCCTAATTGCCTGCCTAATTATCTATTTAATTGCCAGCCTAATTAACTGCCTAATTACCTGCCTAATTAACTGTTTAATTGCCTGCTTAATTAACAGCCTAATTACCTACTTAATTGCCTGCCTAATTAAATGTTTGATTACCTGCCTAATTAATTGCCTAATTGCCTGCCTAATTAACTGCCTACTAGCCTGCCTAATTGCCTGCCTAAATGCCTTCCTAATTACCTGCCTAATTAACTGCCTAATTGCCTGCCTAATTAACTGTCTAATTGCCTGCTTAATTAACAGCCTTATTACCTACCTAATTCCCTGTCTAATTGCCTTCCTAATTACAGCCTAATTACCTACCTTATTAACTACCTAATAGCCTGCCTATTGACTGTCTATTTGCCTGCCTAAATGCCTGCCTTATTAACTGTCTAATTGTCAGCCTAATTAACTGCCTAATTGCCAGCTTAATTAACTGTCTATTTGCCTGTTTAATTAACAGCCTTATAACCTACCTAATTGCCTGTCTAATTGCCTGCCTAATTAACTGCTAATTGCCTGCCTAATTAAGATCCTAATAACCTAATTAACTGCCTAATAGCCTGCCTAATAGTCTGCCTATTGCCTGCCTAATTGCCTGCCTAATTACTGTCTAATTGCCAGCCTAATTAACTGCCTAATATCCTGCCTAATTAACTGCCTAATAGCCTGCCTATTGCCTGTCTATTTGCCTGCCTAATTGCCTGCCTAATTAACTGTCTAATTACCAGCCTAATTAACTGCCTAATTGCCTGCCTAATTAACTGTCTAATTGCCTGCTTAATTAACACCCTAATTACCTACCTAATTGCCTGTCTAATAGCCTGCCTAATTAACTGCATAATTGCCTGCCTAATTAAAAGCCTAATTACCTACCAAATTAACTGCCTAATTGCCTGCCTTATTAACTGTCTAATTGCCAGCCTAATTAACTGCCTAATATACTGCCTATTTAACTGCCTAATAGCCTGCCTATTGCCTGTCTAATTGCCTGCCTAATTGCCTGCCTAACTAACTGCCTAATTGCCTGCCTAATTAACTGCCTAATAGCCTGCCTATTGCCTGTCTAATTGCCTGTCTATTTGCCTGCCTAATTGTCTGCCTGTCTAATTGCCTCCATAATTAACTGACTAATTGCCTGCCTAATTAACTGCCTAATTTCCTGCCTAATTGCCTGCCTAATTAACTGCTCAAATGCCTGCCGAATTGCCTGCCAAATTGCCTGCCTGATTGCCTGTCTTATTGCCTGCCTAATTGCCTGCCTAATTAAATGTCTTATTTGTTAGCCTAATTGCCTGCCTAATTAACTGTCTAAATGCCTGCCTAACTAACAGCCAAATTACCTGCCTAATTGCCTGTCTAATTGCCTGCCTAATTAACTGCATAATTACCTGCCTAATTAACAGCCTAATTACCTACCTAATTAACTGCCTAATAGCCTGCCTATTGCCTGTCTAATTGCCTGCCTCATTGCCTGCCTTATTAACTGTCTAATTGCCTGCCTAATAAACTGCCTAAATGCCTGCCTAATTAACTGCCTAATTGCCTGCCTATTTATCTGCTTAATTGCCTGCCTAATTGCCGGCTTTATTGCCTGCCTAATTGTCTGCCTAATTAACTGCCTGATTGCCAGCCTAATTTCCTGCCTAATAACTGTCTAATTGCCTGCCAAATTAACTGCCTAATAGCCTTCCTATTGCCTGTCTAATTGCCTGCCTAATAGCATTCCTATTGCCTGGCTAATTGCCTGCCTAACTGCCTGCCTAATTAACTGTCTAATTGCAAGCCTTATTAAGTGCCTAATTGCCTGCCTAATTAACAGCCTAATTACCTACCTAATTAACTGCCTAATTGCCTGCCTAATTAACTTCCTAATTTCCTGCCGAATTTCCGGCCTAATTAAATGCTCAAAAGCCTGCCGAATTGCCTGCCGAATTGCCTGCCTAATTGCCTGTCTAATTGCCTGCCTAATTAACTGTCTTATTGCCAGCCTAATTAAATGCCTAATTGCCTGCCTAATTAACTGTCTAATTGCCTGATTAATAACAAAGCCTAATTATCTTCCTAATTGCCTGTCCTATTGCCTGCCTAATTAACTGCATAATTGCCTGCCTAATTAACTGCCTAATTGCCTGCCTAATTAACTGCCTAATAGCCTGCCTATTTCCTGTCTAATTGCCTGCCTAATTGCCTGCCTTATTAACTGTCTAATTGCCAGCCTAATTAACTGCCTAATTGCCTGCCTAAGGAACTGTCTAATTGCCTGCTAAATTAACAGCCTAATTACCTACCTAATTGCCCGACTCATTGCCTGACTAATTAACTGCATAATTGCCTGCCTAATTACAGCCTAATTACCTACCTATGTAACTGCCTAATAGTCTTCCTATTTCCTGTCTAATTGCCTGCCTAAGTAACTATTTAATTGCCAGCCTAATTAACTGCCTAATTGCCTGCCTAATTAACTGCGTAATTGCCTGCTTAATTAACAGTCTAATTACCTACCTAATTGCCTGCCTAATTAACTGTCTAATTGCCTGCTTAATTAACAGCCTAATTACCTACCTAATTGCCTGTCTAATTGTCTGCCTAAGTAAATTCCTAATTGCCTGACTAATTAACTGCCTAATAGCCTGCCTAATTGCCAGTTTAATTGCCTGCCTAATTAACTGCCTAATTACCTGCCTTATTGCCTGCCGAAATGCCTGCCTGATTGACTGCCTAATTGCTCACCAAATTGCCTGTCTATTTGCCTGCCTAATTGTCTGACAGTCTAATTGCCTGCATAATTAACTGCCTAATTGCCTGCCTAATTAACTGCCTAATTGCCTGCCTAATTAACTGCGTAATTGCCTGCTTAATTAACAGTCTAATTACCTACCTAATTGCCTGCCTAATTAACTGTTTGTTTGCCTGCCTAATTAACTGCCCAATTGCCTGCCTAATTAACTGCCTACTAGCCTGCCTAATTATCTGCCTAATTGCCTTCCTAATTGCCTGCCTAATTAACTGCATAATTTCCTGCCTAATTAACAGCCTAATTACCTACCTAATTAACTGTCTAATTGCCTGCTTAATTAACAGCCTAATTACCTACCTAATTGCCTGTCTAATTGTCTGCCTAAGTAAATTCCTAATTTCCTGACTAATTAACTGCCTAATAGCCTGCCTAATTGCCAGTTTAATTGCCTGCCTAATTAACTGCCTAATTACCTGCCTTATTGCCTGCCGAAATGCCTGCCTAATTGCCTGCCTAATTATCTGTCTAAAATTCCACCCTAATTAACTGCCTAATTGCCTGCCTAATTAACTGTCTAATTGCCTGCTTAATTAACAGCCTAATTACCTACCTAATTGCCTGTCTAATTGCCTGCCTAATTAATTGCATAATTGCCTTCCTAATTACAGCCTAATTACCTACCTAATTAACTACCTAATAGCCTGCCTATTGACTGTCTATTTGCCTGCCTAAATGCCTGCCTAATTGCCTGCTTAATTAACTGTCCAATTGCCTGCTTAATAAACAGCCTAATTAACTTCCTAATTGCCTGTCTAATTGCCTGCCTAATTAACTGTCTAATTGCCTGCCTAATTAACTGCCTTATTGCCTGCCTAATTGCCTGCCGAATTGCCTGCCTATTTGCCTGTCTAATTGCCTGCCTAATTGCCTGCCTAATTAACTGTCTAATTGCCAGCCTAATATACTGCCTAATTGCCTGCTTAATTAACAGCCGAATTACCTACCTAACTGCCTGTCTAATTGCCTACCTAATTAACTGCCTAATTACCTACCTAATTAACTGTCTAATTGCTTGCTTTATTAACAGCCTAATTACCTACCTAATTGCCTGTCTTATTGCCTGCCTAATTAACTGCCTAATTGCCTGACTAATTAACTGCCTAATAGCCTGCCTAATTGCCTGTCTAATTGCCTGCATAATTGCCTGCCTTATTAACTATTTAATTGCCAGCCTAATTAACTGCCTAATTGCCTGCCTAATTAACTGTCTAATTGCCTGCTTAATTAACAGCCTAATTACCTACTTAATTGCCTGCCTAATTAACTGTTTGATTGCCTGCCTAATAAACTACCTAATTGCCTGCCTAATTAACTGCCTACTAGCCTGCCTAATTGACTGCCTAATTGCCTTCCTAATTGCCTGCCTTATTAACTGCATAATTGCCTGCCTAATTAACAGCCTAATTACCTACCTAATTAACTGTCTAATTGCCTGCTTAATAACAACAGCCTAATTACCTACCTAATGGCCTGTCTAATTGCCTGCCTTATTACCTGCCTAATAGCGTGCCTAATTGCCTGTTTAATTGCCTGCCTAATTAACTGCCTAATT
>NW_026962661.1:0-33405 GCF_032445375.1 Bacillus rossius redtenbacheri | reverse complement strand
TCTCCTTGGTGAGACCAGCCCGCTTAGTGGAGCTCGCAGCGGCTAGCAAAATAAAGGCGCCAATAACAGTTTTGTTCTTAACTTCGTCAATAGATAGAGTTATTTGCCTTGAATTTCAAACGCACCATCGTTTGATGCGTTTGTCATGTCTTTAATTTTCGTTTGTTTGTGCAGTATGCGTTCCTATACCATTCATCCGATTGCGATGAAATTTTGGTGAGTGGTTATGCGCATGCCCGTGAAGGTTTCGAGACGGTATTACTATTTTGCAATAGTTGGAGCACAAATCTTTTCAAAAAATGTGTTTATTTCATATTATATAGCGGCACGTCTTCTGTTTTTGATGTATAAGTGCGCACGCATGACACAATTTATTTAAATATAAAAGAGAAGCTGAGATAGAGTGATATATAGAGTGAGATAGAGAGAGACAGTGATATAAGTTGAGATAGAGCGAGGTATAGAGAATTAAATGGGTTTGATAAAGAGATATATAGATGTATAGAGCTATATAGAGATTTATATATAGAAGAGATAGAGATAGTGGGAGTTATATATGTATCTATGTAGATATAAAGAGATAAATAGAGATAGAGAGATACATATATAAATATATAGATGTAGATAGAGATAAATATATATTTAGATGATTTTTATATGTGTAACTGCTTCAAACATATTAAAAAAACAAAACTGAATGAGGCATTGAAATGCATGCCGAGTATTAGCTAGATAATGGAATCTTTTTAATATTATTAATCTCTTATTTTTAAGCTTTTTTCTATAGTGATTTATAGAGTCTAGACTACATACAGACCACCAATTTTTTTTTAGATATACACAGGTAAATAACTATACACTGGCAGAACAACGTCTGTCGGGATCTGAAAGTGATATAAATTATTTTGCACACTTGACATTCAAATTAAGAAGACAATAATTACTGTCTACATCTGATTTCTAAAAGGTCCCCTTCACCCTGTGTTCAGCCCGGGCAACGCCGGGTACTAAAGCTAGTAGGTATATAAATTTTTAATTATATATCACGTTGCATCAGAATCTTCTTTATCTAAAATAAACATGATCAGTGTGAAAAAATGTAAATGTTTAATCACTAACGTTAGGTCGACTAACTAAAAGTAACATGTATCATGTACACGTTATTTTTAATTAATTTAACCTCTTGAAACGGTTTGCATTCAAAAAAATTATTAAAAACCAAATTTATAACGCCGAACATTTTTATTTCTTAGAAAAAATAAAAATCATTATTATCAGAAAATTTCAAGTGTGGCTTTGATGAAAGAAAATCCACATAGGTATACGTTTGTCTGTAAATCTGTAAGGGGGTGCCTCCCATTTCAGGTGATGATTTTATATTTATATTAATCACTGATAAACTTTTAGACTTGTTCAATTGTTTAACTTTCACGAAATAAAATATACATACAGCGCATACTTTTTGCATAGGCAATTAGCTGTCAAAGTTACATTTTTAACGTTTTTGAGTTGTACAAATAAGGAGAATTTTATTTATTGCAGAACTGAAACTTTTTAGGTTTAACTGCAATACCACTGGCTAATTCATGATGTGGTTTGCATTTCCATCACAAAAACTCATTTATGTTTCTTGGCTGTCAAAATCGTAACAAATTTGAGAATTTTGAAATGCCAGGTAAAATAAATTAATATTTTCTGAAGGAAATTCAAACCATTTTTTGAAGTAGCCAGTGGCATTGCAGTTAAACCTAAAAAGTTTCAATTCTGCAAGAAATTAAATTATCCTTATTTGTACAACCAAAAACGTTAAAAATGTAACTTCGGCAGCTAATTATGCAAAAAGTATGGGCTGTATATATTTTTCATTTAGTGAAAGTTAAACAATTGAAAAAGTCTACAAGTTTATCTGTTATTAATGTAAATATAAAATCTTGACCTGAAATGGGAGGCACCCCTTAAGGTATATTTGTTCTAAGAATATACTTCATTGAAAGTGGTATTATTTCGTTACCAAGTGAAACACAACCTGATTCAATTTGCAAAACTGGCAGTAAAATATTAATTTAATTAATTATTTTCTACAGCCCATTAATTAGGTAACGATAATTATATTAAGATACCCTATAATTTTGCGATATTTTATTGTTTCAAGCTAGACTTCAAAATCCCATAGATACTTGACCACTGGTAATTAGTTTATTGACGGCCATGACATGTACAACTTGTTCTAGTATTCCACTCGGTCACACTGATTGAAGCAACGATAGTGATGTATGTTTACTATTGGTTCCTACAACAGTAGGTCGAGTGCCGGGCGAGCGAAGCTTCAGTGACATTCATGAAAATTGTGTGTACTTGTATGCCGTCTATCTTAGTATCGCTTTGTAACGCAAATTGTTAATATTAGATTCCAAAACTGCAAGGAACATGTGAAAAGCTCACTACTCTGTGTAAACACAATATTTAATATACTAATTACAAAAATTCATTAGTTACTAATTTTACACCCGTAACTAAGTTACATGCAAAGGTGTTTGGGCGTGTGACCTTAATTTCAACTTCCATTCGCAGTCAAACAATCACTATTCATTAGTTACACAATCAAATAGTTATGTAGTATATCTGCCCGGTGTCTGTATGTTGAGAATAATACACTGTTCTAGCATTTTTAATAATTTTTAATCATGTATTTAAGGATTTTCGCGGAAGTGTCCTGCTATCTGAAATAATTTGTATGTTTCGAAATATTATTTCGGGTTTTAAATTTAGCGACTTGGCACATAAATCTGTAAGTCCGATGTTCTAATCCAAGACAAATTATACTACGAATAACTTATGTAATTATTTTAATACGGGATTCATTACTTATTTTGTCTCACATAAACAAATAAATTTAATTTGCTGGCTCACAGTAGTGAAAATATATTCAGTGAAAGTAATTTACGGATGTAAAAACACTTTCAAGAGTGTATTTTATTTGTTTAAGACAAAACAATGACTCGTGATATGAAATACCGATATTGAAATCACGAATAAACACGTCGTTACATAATAATAAATAAACACTTATTTTGTTATAAAACAGTTAGTTGTTTATGCTGATCATAGAGAAACAAAGCATTTATAGGCATATATAAACTACTTTCTGTAGTGACTCTTCCTAAAAATTAGTCGCCGTAACTGCACTGTATGACTGATAAAGATCCTGGCCATACGGAGTACCTTATTTGTTTGTTCATTTTTCTTGATACGTGATATTTGTATAAATAAGTATGACTACAAATATAAAGAATACAAGTCTAAAATAGTCAATGCAACAAATGCATTGGACTACATATTTTTAACATTAAAGAACTATCTTTATCATACTCTACTTTAAATTTAAAATAACTCATTTGCAGGTAGTGGAAGAATACGCGGTAATTTGTTATTTACGGATTTGGTAAATAAATAATAATTTATCTGTTAACTTATACAGTATAATAACAAACAGTTTATATTAAAAAATCTATAAGGTTATCGCATAATTAGAAAACAATTTCATGAAATGAAATGGAAGAAACGTTTAAGCGTAATGTAGGACTCTTGTTAAGTTACTTAGTAATACGTTTTCATAACTGTATGAATACGAATTTAGTACAGCATACTCCTTACGTCATGTTAATTTAATGTGGGTTAAGGTAATTTTTGAAAAACCTTGACGATAAAATTTTATTTTAAATTTACAATGTAAGTTTTAATAGTTCAAAGTGAGGTCTACAACAAAAAATAAACACACAGAAGTACAAATGTATACCGTACAGTGTTATCCTATCCATTCAAGGGTAACGCCTAAAAAACGTGAAGTGAGTCGTATTACGATAAAAATAATTTATTTATTACAATAAATGTTGCTTTCATTTTGTATTTTTTTCGATTATATTTACTTGCATAATCTAAGTCTATTTACACGTAATTTCTCCATATAGTGTGAATATACATTCCATTTATTTCGTCAAAGAAAATACTAATAAGTGTAACTTACGCGAAAATGATTTCTAGTTTTGGGGGCATTCAAAAGATTGTCTGCCCAGCGAAAATCATACCGCAATTGTTTCCTTAAAACCAACATCCTTCTTCTCCCAGGTGTTTATTATTTTCATTATACTACAAATAAATTACCGGTATGCGTAAAACAATTTGTACGGCAATGTAAAATTATGCTGTATGCACTAATATATAGGTAAAATAAAATCCACTTACCTTGCAGAAGTTACATGTTCACTGATGTACTTTCGTCGAAAAATTCTTCTGGAGTGCTAATACGTTCACCAGTCACTGCTTCAAATATACTACTGACGCCAAACCTCTTCACGCAGGACTGCAGGATGGGCAAGATGGTCATAAAATCGCTTATGATCCTTCCCGTTTCCTGTTGACCGGCTGAAAACGGCACGCACCGCTTTTACAACATGGCATAAAATGTTTCCCCGACCGCCTTCAAAGCAAAGATACATCTGTCCAGGGAAAAAAAAATATTATTGCGGTATTTTCAAAGAAGGGCAATGTATCCGAAAAATTATCTCCAAAAAGGTAAAGTTTCTAGAAGATAATGCTGGAACATTAAAACATTCAAAAATACAGGTTCTCACTCTCTCTCTCACTCTCTCACTCTCTCACTCTCTCTCTCACTCTCTCACTCTCTCTCTCACTCTCTCTCTCACTCTCACTCTCTCACTCTCTCTCTCTCTCTCTCTCTCTAAGATGATGAAAAAAATGAACTAAAAGAATCTCGGTTTCTCGGTTTTCAAACTTGAAACCATATACATACATGTCTGCAGTAGCGCGGCGTGACCGCGCGTCTCCACATATCACAGCCAGCGAACCGCCTTCCCCCTGCTCTTCATCCAACCTACCTCGGCGCTGATACCCTGCACCTGCTGAGTGTCACCGACATGCACCCCGCGCCTCCCCTCGAAAAGTTTCTCCGGCGCTATCTGCTGTCTGGATACTTCTGTAGAAGCCGACTCTTCCAGATTGATGTGTCTCAAACTGGCAGTGCCTTTGTGATCTGCCTCGCGCTTTCTGAACATCTTCCCAGGCAGCTGTTGTTCGGCCTCTGGTAAGACCGCTCCCAAAGATTACTCGGTGGTTGCAATCTCTAACGGGTAGAAATCATGTTGCAATTTTGGAGCACTAACGACCAAATTTCGGCACTATTGGGTTATAAGTAAGGTTACCTAGAAATAGAAGCTTTACTAAGTGTATATATATATATATATATGTGTGTGTGTGTGTGTGTGTGATTTTAAGATTTTATCTTCATGTCATTTTGAGAATATCATGTAGGATTAGACATACCGCTCTTGGAACATTCTGTGTACGCCATTTAAATATGTCGAAACATTTTATGAATTGTTCTTTCACACAGACTAACTCCAAATTTGTAAATTATATTCAGGCGATATCGAGGTACTTAATCACGGGCTTGTTGTGTTCCATGTTCATCTACTATGTTTCTGCAATAAAATTAATATTTTCTCAGAACAGTAGCCCTAATATACTTTACTTTATGTCAACTTTTGTAATTTAAAGTATATACATATAAATAAATATTTTGAATTAAAAATGGATATATAAAATGTATTTGTGTACGTTCATTTTATTTTATATATCGAATCAATTTTTGTCACAAAATGAGTAACGGCTTGTTTCCCATATATGTGACATGTAGGTATAACAACTGGCGATAGAGAAGATGGGATAAATTATATTTTGTAGAATGAACTGTGGTGAGACATTGTTGACTTTCCAAATTTGTGCAGTGTTGTTAAGATTTTATTTAAATTTTAATTAAGCAAATAGGAAAAGTATGTTCCGGAGCAACATGAGACTGAGGATTATTGAAATCAGCTGGTGGTCGTGTTGGAATTGCAGAAATGGCCACTAAATTATACATATCCGCATCATACATTAGACTAATCGTGAGCAAATATTAATGAATTTCGCACATCTATTAATGATATATGCCTATAAATATCCGAAATTTTGCATAATTTTATGTACTGTTTTACGATTATTCCATATATTCCTAAAAATTTCCCTAATTACCCTTTAAAAAATATATCTAAATATCACTTAATCATCATGAAAATCCACAAAAAGATACAATTAAAAAATTAGCCATAAATTCATTCAATCTGTATTAACACATGCTTTTTAAACTTCAAAGCCATCTATCCATCAGTTATTTGGTTATTATTTAACTTTACAAGTATTTAGAAACAAATATGTAAGCATTTTTGTAATTAACATCTGCGTATTAAATTTGAAGGGCTTCAGTGTTTTGGTTAAGAAATTATGCATGTGTACGATTATAGAGCATGTTGTGTAAAAATGGTTTATTAATGCATGAGTGTATGTGTAACTGGGCCTTGCATATTAATTTTTTAAAGGGCATAAATGTTTTGGTTACGAAATTAGGATAGGGTATGCTTTTAGAGCAACTTGTGTTAAAATGGACGATTTTTGTGTAGGTGTATTTGTAATGGACATCTGCGTAGGAAATTTGAAGGGCGTAAGTCGTTCAGTTACGAAATGAAGCATGTTGTTATAAAATGGATGATTAGCACATATATTTATTTTGTTCAGCCAATAAATGTGTATTTTGGAGGACGTAAGACCTTTGGTTACAAAATTAATCATAGGTATGATAATAAAGCGAAATAATAACAAAAGGGCGTAACTGTGTAAGCATACTGGTAACAGATGATTTTTTTTGCGTCTGAGCGTTTTTATCGTGAAGTTGTGGCTTCTTTTTGGCCTTTTTCTGTGGCTTTTCAGGATTAAAAAAAATAGGATACGTAATTGCTTTGTGACTCTTATTTTAAAAAAAGGACATTAGGAATATTTCTAGGGAAATATGGGAATACTTGAAATTTTTCGAAAATTATATCACTGTGTGCCATTTTGCTGTCAAAAAACGTTCCCGAAAGTGCTGATGTTTATTAAAAATTCTAGGACCCCAATACTCTTAAAACACCAAATGTATTTATGTGAAGTTATATAACACAATTGTATTTTAATAACAACATTTGTAATTATGATATCGAAACTGTGGTGTCCTCTGTGAAGTAGTATAGTGTATAGATATAAAAAAATAAAAAAATATTAAAGTTAATTCTGTGACCTGATGTTGGACAATTTCTTTTATTTTAAATAGAATTTATTTTTATTTTCGTTCCCTTAACTAAGCTGTTCTATGTATAAAAGAATATGTATGTATATACATATGTTTTTGCTCAAAAAGAAATTTATAACGTGTAAATTACGAACATAAAATCTTAATATTATATTTTAATACCTAGTAATGAATGGTTAAAACTTAATTTCCTAACTTCTGCGACTAATGGTTTGGGATGTATATAATGACTGTATGAGTCCGACAGTCGGTTAAACGTTTGAATTAATACACGTAAAATTTTATTTAAAAGAATCCAAGGGAGTTTTGACACAAGGTAAGTACTTATAGCTGGCAACACTGATATATTACCTTTAAATAAATATACAAAGTTACAACAGTTGCCCCTAATCAATATTTTCTTTCATTTACAGTAATTATATTAGATAGTTTTGGGTCGCATTTTTATTACAACATAATCGGCCATAAAAGTTGCAATTTTGGAACACTAACTACCATTAACGGCAGTAACCAGCACTAACGTAGCACTAACGAATGCATTCATTGAAGTTTACGTATTGTGCTTTTTCCTTGACGTCAAGCCAGCCCGGATCACTAAATCGGCCATAAAAGTCGCAATTTTGGAGCACTAACCACCAAATTGACTAACCAGCACTAACGTAGCACTAACGAAAGCAATTATTGAATTTTTCATATTGTGATTTTTCCTATGTTTCCAGGCCAGCTTGATGTCAAGCCAGCCCGGATCACTAAATCGGCCATAAAAGTTGAAATTTTGGAGCACTAACGACCAAATTTTTGCACTAACCAGCACTAACGTAGCACTAACGAATGCATTCATTGAATTTTCCGTATTGTGCTTTTTCCTATGTTTCCGGGCTAGCTTGACGTCAAGCCAGCCCGGATCACTAAATCGGCCATAAAAGTCGCAATTTTGGAGCATTAACCACCAAATTTTTGCACTAACCAGCACTAACGTAGCACTAACGAATGCATTTATTGAATTTTTCATATTGTGCTTTTTCCTATGTTTCCGGGCCAGCTTGACGTCAAGCCAGCCCGGATCACTAAATCGGCCATAAAAGTTGCAATTTTGGAGCATTAACGACCACATTTCGGCACTAACCAGCACTAACGTAGCACTAACGAATGCATTTATTGAATTATACGTATTGTGCTTTTCCTATGTTTCCGGGCCAGCTTGACGTCAAGCCAGCCCGGATCACTAAATCGGCCATAAAAGTCGCAATTTTGGAGCACTAACCACCAAATTTTTGCACTAACCAGCACTAACGTAGCACTAACGAATGCATTTATTGAATTTTTCATATTGTGCTTTTTCCTATGTTTCC
The DNA here is from genome assembly GCF_032445375.1 of Bacillus rossius redtenbacheri. Lineage (NCBI taxonomy): Eukaryota > Metazoa > Arthropoda > Insecta > Phasmatodea > Bacillidae > Bacillus > Bacillus rossius. Next base: position 24,873 of record NW_026962661.1, on the reverse strand, counting down.
GGGCCAGCTTGACGTCAAGCCAGCCCGGATCACTAAATCGGCCATAAAAGTTGCAATTTTGGAGCATCAACGACCACATTTTGGCACTAACCAGCACTAACGTAGCACTAACGAATGCATTCATTGAATTTTCCATATTGTCCTTTTTCTTTTGTTTCCGGGCCAGCTTGACGTCAAGCCAGCCCGGATCACTAAATCGGCCATAAAAGTTGCAATTTTGGAGCACTAACGACCAAATTTCGGCACTTACCAGCACTAACGTAGCACTAACGAATTTTGAAAAAAAATTATTCCCGACGAAATATGACCGGGCCCACTTGACGGACATACAGGAAACGGGAAGGATCATAAGCGATTTTATGACCATCTTGCCCATCCTGCAGTCCTGCGTGAAGAGGTTTGGCGTCAGTAGTATATTTGAAGCAGTGACTGGTGAACGTATTAGCACTCCAGAAGAATTTTTCGACGAAAGTACATCAGTGAACATGTAACTTCTGCAAGGTAAGTGGATTTTATTTTACCTATATATTAGTGCATACAGCATAATTTTACATTGCCGTACAAATTGTTTTACGCATACCGGTAATTTATTTGTAGTATAATGAAAATAATAAACACCTGGGAGAAGAAGGATGTTGGTTTTAAGGAAACAATTGCGGTATGATTTTCGCTGGGCAGACAATCTTTTGAATGCCCCCAAAACTAGAAATCATTTTCGCGTAAGTTACACTTATTAGTATTTTCTTTGACGAAATAAATGGAATGTATATTCACACTATATGGAGAAATTACGTGTAAATAGACTTAGATTATGCAAGTAAATATAATCGAAAAAAATACAAAATGAAAGCAACATTTATTGTAATAAATAAATTATTTTTATCGTAATACGACTCACTTCACGTTTTTTAGGCGTTACCCTTGAATGGATAGGATAACACTGTACGGTATACATTTGTACTTCTGTGTGTTTATTTTTTGTTGTAGACCTCACTTTGAACTATTAAAACTTACATTGTAAATTTAAAATAAAATTTTATCGTCAAGGTTTTTCAAAAATTACCTTAACCCACATTAAATTAACATGACGTAAGGAGTATGCTGTACTAAATTCGTATTCATACAGTTATGAAAACGTATTACTAAGTAACTTAACAAGAGTCCTACATTACGCTTAAACGTTTCTTCCATTTCATTTCATGAAATTGTTTTCTAATTATGCGATAACCTTATAGATTTTTTAATATAAACTGTTTGTTATTATACTGTATAAGTTAACAGATAAATTATTATTTATTTACCAAATCCGTAAATAACAAATTACCGCGTATTCTTCCACTACCTGCAAATGAGTTATTTTAAATTTAAAGTAGAGTATGATAAAGATAGTTCTTTAATGTTAAAAATATGTAGTCCAATGCATTTGTTGCATTGACTATTTTAGACTTGTATTCTTTATATTTGTAGTCATACTTATTTATACAAATATCACGTATCAAGAAAAATGAACAAACAAATAAGGTACTCCGTATGGCCAGGATCTTTATCAGTCATACAGTGCAGTTACGGCGACTAATTTTTAGGAAGAGTCACTACAGAAAGTAGTTTATATATGCCTATAAATGCTTTGTTTCTCTATGATCAGCATAAACAACTAACTGTTTTATAACAAAATAAGTGTTTATTTATTATTATGTAACGACGTGTTTATTCGTGATTTCAATATCGGTATTTCATATCACGAGTCATTGTTTTGTCTTAAACAAATAAAATACACTCTTGAAAGTGTTTTTACATCCGTAAATTACTTTCACTGAATATATTTTCACTACTGTGAGCCAGCAAATTAAATTTATTTGTTTATGTGAGACAAAATAAGTAATGAATCCCGTATTAAAATAATTACATAAGTTATTCGTAGTATAATTTGTCTTGGATTAGAACATCGGACTTACAGATTTATGTGCCAAGTCGCTAAATTTAAAACCCGAAATAATATTTCGAAACATACAAATTATTTCAGATAGCAGGACACTTCCGCGAAAATCCTTAAATACATGATTAAAAATTATTAAAAATGCTAGAACAGTGTATTATTCTCAACATACAGACACCGGGCAGATATACTACATAACTATTTGATTGTGTAACTAATGAATAGTGATTGTTTGACTGCGAATGGAAGTTGAAATTAAGGTCACACGCCCAAACACCTTTGCATGTAACTTAGTTACGGGTGTAAAATTAGTAACTAATGAATTTTTGTAATTAGTATATTAAATATTGTGTTTACACAGAGTAGTGAGCTTTTCACATGTTCCTTGCAGTTTTGGAATCTAATATTAACAATTTGCGTTACAAAGCGATACTAAGATAGACGGCATACAAGTACACACAATTTTCATGAATGTCACTGAAGCTTCGCTCGCCCGGCACTCGACCTACTGTTGTAGGAACCAATAGTAAACATACATCACTATCGTTGCTTCAATCAGTGTGACCGAGTGGAATACTAGAACAAGTTGTACATGTCATGGCCGTCAATAAACTAATTACCAGTGGTCAAGTATCTATGGGATTTTGAAGTCTAGCTTGAAACAATAAAATATCGCAAAATTATAGGGTATCTTAATATAATTATCGTTACCTAATTAATGGGCTGTAGAAAATAATTAATTAAATTAATATTTTACTGCCAGTTTTGCAAATTGAATCAGGTTGTGTTTCACTTGGTAACGAAATAATACCACTTTCAATGAAGTATATTCTTAGAACAAATATACCTTAAGGGGTGCCTCCCATTTCAGGTCAAGATTTTATATTTACATTAATAACAGATAAACTTGTAGACTTTTTCAATTGTTTAACTTTCACTAAATGAAAAATATATACAGCCCATACTTTTTGCATAATTAGCTGCCGAAGTTACATTTTTAACGTTTTTGGTTGTACAAATAAGGATAATTTAATTTCTTGCAGAATTGAAACTTTTTAGGTTTAACTGCAATGCCACTGGCTACTTCAAAAAATGGTTTGAATTTCCTTCAGAAAATATTAATTTATTTTACCTGGCATTTCAAAATTCTCAAATTTGTTACGATTTTGACAGCCAAGAAACATAAATGAGTTTTTGTGATGGAAATGCAAACCACATCATGAATTAGCCAGTGGTATTGCAGTTAAACCTAAAAAGTTTCAGTTCTGCAATAAATAAAATTCTCCTTATTTGTACAACTCAAAAACGTTAAAAATGTAACTTTGACAGCTAATTGCCTATGCAAAAAGTATGCGCTGTATGTATATTTTATTTCGTGAAAGTTAAACAATTGAACAAGTCTAAAAGTTTATCAGTGATTAATATAAATATAAAATCATCACCTGAAATGGGAGGCACCCCCTTACAGATTTACAGACAAACGTATACCTATGTGGATTTTCTTTCATCAAAGCCACACTTGAAATTTTCTGATAATAATGATTTTTATTTTTTCTAAGAAATAAAAATGTTCGGCGTTATAAATTTGGTTTTTAATAATTTTTTTGAATGCAAACCGTTTCAAGAGGTTAAATTAATTAAAAATAACGTGTACATGATACATGTTACTTTTAGTTAGTCGACCTAACGTTAGTGATTAAACATTTACATTTTTTCACACTGATCATGTTTATTTTAGATAAAGAAGATTCTGATGCAACGTGATATATAATTAAAAATTTATATACCTACTAGCTTTAGTACCCGGCGTTGCCCGGGCTGAACACAGGGTGAAGGGGACCTTTTAGAAATCAGATGTAGACAGTAATTATTGTCTTCTTAATTTGAATGTCAAGTGTGCAAAATAATTTATATCACTTTCAGATCCCGACAGACGTTGTTCTGCCAGTGTATAGTTATTTACCTGTGTATATCTAAAAAAAAATTGGTGGTCTGTATGTAGTCTAGACTCTATAAATCACTATAGAAAAAAGCTTAAAAATAAGAGATTAATAATATTAAAAAGATTCCATTATCTAGCTAATACTCGGCATGCATTTCAATGCCTCATTCAGTTTTGTTTTTTTAATATGTTTGAAGCAGTTACACATATAAAAATCATCTAAATATATATTTATCTCTATCTACATCTATATATTTATATATGTATCTCTCTATCTCTATTTATCTCTTTATATCTACATAGATACATATATAACTCCCACTATCTCTATCTCTTCTATATATAAATCTCTATATAGCTCTATACATCTATATATCTCTTTATCAAACCCATTTAATTCTCTATACCTCGCTCTATCTCAACTTATATCACTGTCTCTCTCTATCTCACTCTATATATCACTCTATCTCAGCTTCTCTTTTATATTTAAATAAATTGTGTCATGCGTGCGCACTTATACATCAAAAACAGAAGACGTGCCGCTATATAATATGAAATAAACACATTTTTTGAAAAGATTTGTGCTCCAACTATTGCAAAATAGTAATACCGTCTCGAAACCTTCACGGGCATGCGCATAACCACTCACCAAAATTTCATCGCAATCGGATGAATGGTATAGGAACGCATACTGCACAAACAAACGAAAATTAAAGACATGACAAACGCATCAAACGATGGTGCGTTTGAAATTCAAGGCAAATAACTCTATCTATTGACGAAGTTAAGAACAAAACTGTTATTGGCGCCTTTATTTTGCTAGCCGCTGCGAGCTCCACTAAGCGGGCTGGTCTCACCAAGGAGAAAAAAACTGGGTGCGTGTACTTAAATACGCGCGTGAGAAGTTATATTTCTTTGGCATCATTAAAAAATAGTTTTTAATTGCATGCAAAAATAGTGCGTGGAGTCCCTCCGCGCGGAAGAAGTGAAACTTCATAATGTGGAAATGAAAATAGGAAGGGGTAGAAATTGATTTTTAGTGAAATTATATTGTATCAAATCAAACTAAAATAAATCATGAAATCATTCTACGATAAAAGCTGTTTATTTAACTAAGCGGACGGGTTCGCCCCAAGGAGAAAATTGACGAAAATTGGCGAGACCTCGTGGACATAGAGAAATGACACACACTCACTATTTATGTGTCTATGAAACATGATTTTTTTTCTGCAATATAAATTGTAATATACAAAAAGGGTATTGAAAATTGAAACAAATATGGCGATACCACAAACTGTCAGGATCTTTATTTTTTTCTTACTCTCTACTTAGTTCCTTACAATAGCACGTTCGAGTTGCACGCATTCACTCTCGCTCTCTCTCTTTCTATTACCCCTCCCCAGGAGCGTTAAACGTTTAACGTAACCTTGTTGGAAGTCGCAATAGAAGTATAACTTCAAAAATATGAATTTGCCAGACCTTACTATGTATATGATCGTGTGGCAGACATAGATAAATGACACTCACTCACTATTTGTATGTCTATGACCTATGATTTTTTCTGTTATAAAATGAAATTATCACTTTTTCACTCCTTTAGGGATGGAATTTCATGTTAATATGTGGTCTATGTGTTAATCCAGGTAATGAGCTCACTGTATGCGGGGAAGGTTGATCAAGTGTAATTGGTAAGCTATCGATCGGAGTTGAAAAATATAAAATTCTATTAAAAATTAAGGGTTAGTGATATAAGGGTGAAAATTTAGGGTTGTATATATTTTTTAATGCCACATTATAAAAAAATAAAAATTTTGTCCAAAAAATGTTAGGGGTGGACAACCCTTATCACTTAGCGGAATGAAATATAGATAGTAGCCTATTCTCAGACCTACTGAATATGCATACAAAATTTCATAAAAATCGGTCAAGCCGTTTCGGAGGAGTATGGTAACTAACACTGTGACACGAGAATTTTATATAAGATACTAGCTGCAGTACCCGGCTTCGCCCGGGCTGAACACCGGGTGATATATTATCCGCGAGCTACAGCAAAATGGATAGCGATATGTCCAGTGTGGTGGACATTAAGAAAAGACACACAATTACTGTTTGTGTATCTGTAACCTATGATTTTCTGTTTACCCATGGCGATCGGTTGAAAGGTTTAGAAGTTGTTGCGCTACAGCGCCATCTAGCGGCGAGTTACAAAAAAAATGGATAGCATAAAAACCTTTTCCATCATAAAAACACTTCGCTGTGCCAACTTTCATGGCGATCAGTCAAACAGTGTAAGAGTTTATCGACGTCATACATGCCAACATCCAATCATATATATTCTTATATTTAGAAATTTTGGGGCTTTTAGTTTTGAGAAGGAGGGGGGGGGGGGGGGTGTATGGAGGTTCAGGACCTCGAATGGTTTGGAACACTCCATCTCGAAAGAAATATTTGAAATTCCTGAAATTTTCTAAATTTAGGGGCTTTGTCCCCAGAAGGGGAGGGGTGATTTTGAGGACCCTGAATGGCAGGGAAACACAAAAATCGAAAAAGAATGATTTTTTAAATTTTTTAAATTTCGGGGTTTTGACCCCTTTATTCATTCTGGGGGGGGGGGGGGTGATGTTGAGGACCCCGAATTGCTCATGAACACTCTAAATCGAAATAAAATAGATTTTTGAAATTTTGGGAGATATTTTTAATTATTGGGTCTTTGACTCCTTGTGGGGGGAGGGTAGTTTGAGGACCCCGAATGGCTCGGAAACACTCCAAATAGTAAAAAAGTATACGTATATATTAAATTTTTTTTTAAATTTTTCGAAATTTTGGGGTTTTGCATTCCCCCCCCCCTCCCCCAAAATTTTATGGAGAAGTAGATTTTGGGTAAAAGTTCCACCATCCCCCGGACACTTTAGTTCGTAATGACTTAATTTTAATACAATTTCATCCAATTTTTCGAACTTTTGCGGCTTTTAATTTTTTGAAGGGTGGGGGGGGGGGGGGGGGGTGATATGGTTGTTCAGGACCTGGAATGTTTCGGAACACTCCATCTCGAAATAAAAGATATTTGAAATTCCTGAAATTGTCGAAATTTTGGGGCTTTTTTCCCAGAGGGGGGCGGGGGGTTCGAAGACCCTGAATGGCTAGAAAACACTTAAAATCGAAAGAGAAAGATTTTAAAAAAAAATTTAAACTTTCAAATTTTGGGTCTTTGACCATCTTGGGGGGGGGGGGGGGGTGATGAGGACACCGAATGGCTCGGAAACACTCCAAATCGAAAGAGATATAAAGGAATATAAGAATGTAGGCATTTACTGTACTCCTATCTACCATAATAATAATATTGACAAATAGAAAAACTTATTACCTACCTATGAATAATTTTCTAAATAAATTAATAAATAACTCTATGTTTAAGAATTTACGTACATACATAATATAAAACTTCAAACTATACACACCAAAAAAAATATAAGTATATTTGTGAAACTATTTTTTATTAAGTCATAATGTTTAAAACATTTGTAAGATTTGTTTATATGTAAAACTGTGGTGGCCATATTCCGCTTATCCAAAGTAGTATAGAAATTAATAGAGATATCACTCCCTGTACACACCACAAATATTTGAATTAGGTAAAAAAAAAAAAAAAAAAAAAAAAAACATAGTCCAAAATAAAACAAAAAGTATAAATAACAACTAATTTGAAAAAAATATTTATACAACTGGAATGACAACGTTAACATCCACCTGAAATTTAATAGAAGTAGGTAGATAAGAATATATATATAAGAAATTAAATGAAATTAAAACATACATAAATAAAATTATCTCACACTCAACCGAACATATTCCAAAATGAAACAAAGTATAAATAATGACCAATTTGACAAAAAAAAAAATTGTACAACTCGAATAACATTGAAAACATACACGTGAAATTTAAAAGAATTATGAGTGCCCTAGGTAGGGAGAAAAAATATATATAGAAGAAATTAAATTAAACAAATGGGTGCGTGTACATAGGTACGCGCATGAGAAGTTATACTTCTTTGGCATCATTAAAAAATAGTTTTTAATTGCATGCAAAAATATTGCGTGGAGTCCCTCCGCGTGGAAGAAGTGAAACTTCGTAATATGGAAATGAAAATAGGAATGGGTAGAAATTGATTTTTAGTGAAATCATATTGTATCAAATCAAACTAAAAAAAATAAAGGAAATAAATTTGTAACGATTCATAGATTGATCTTCAGAGAGAGCGAGACACCTATTGAATGTCTGTAAAACTAACTTTTTTATGAGAGCAGATTTTCATGAAATAAATCATGAAACCATTCAACGATAAAAGCTGTTTATTTAGGTAAGCGGACGGGTTCGCCCCAAGGAGAAAATTGACGCGGCGAGACCTCGTGGACATAGAGAAATGACACACACTCACTATTTATGTGTCTATGAAACATTATTTTTTTCTGCAATTTAAATTGTAATATACATAAACGGTATTGAAAATTGAAACAAATATGGCGACACTACAAACTGTCAAGATCTTTATTTTTTTCTTACTCTCTACTTAGTTCCTTACAATAGCAAAACGTAACGCAATGGCTTGAAAGCTATTGCTCGGCATACATAGAGGAATGACACTAACAGTGTGTATATCTATGACACACATTACATAAAATTAAGATATAATTTTTTTAACCCGTTTAAAATTTATATTTTTAGACAAAATATAGCCTATGTCCATCCCCAGGATATAATCTATCTCCTTACCAAATTTCATTACGATCCGTTCAGCCGTTCAGTCGGGAAAAGGTAACAAACAGACAGACAGAGTTACTTTCGCATTTATAATATTAGTAAGGATAAGGATGTCCCACTAGCTGGGCGACAAGTAATAGTATACATATGTAACAATTTATGTATACCCATTTAATCTGTCAAGGTGAATGACACATGTGTATCTCGACGAAAACGAGTACTGGCCTCACTAGATGGGTGACCAAGAAAAGTATGTAGTATGTAATGTAACACTGCTTACTACCTTTAATTTGCTAGTGTGAATGCAAGGCGATAATACACGTGTCATAAAAAAATACGATGTAATACATCATATACCAAAACACTCGTCTTTAATAAAAACATAAATAACTCTGCTTTACATGGACATACAAGTGGCTTAATCACAACTTCACATTAAACCGACATCAGCTAGGAAATTACCTTAATCAAACTGACGTCTACTGGGCTGTCCCCTGATTGAACTGGCGTGGTTATTATGCCCGGTGAACTCTCAAGAGGAGGTTCCTGGCCTAGTGGCGGGAGATATCAGTAGTTAGGAATGAAAAATTTGCCTTGTTTGGCTTCGCGATTTATCACACGACCACTCGTACATGGTGCTGCCGTGCGGTCGAGCCCAGGCTTTGTCGGAGCCGAAGCTAGGCGAATCATATTTATTACTTGACGGATAAATTTCCGGATGGAGTGCGAGGTTAGGCGAACGCTGAACTTAAAAACACTAGGTCCAGACAGAGGTAAAGACAAAAACGTTTATGTCATAGGTTCACAAAGACAAAGGGCACTGTTGCCAACGACGTTCATGTTACGTGACAGTGACCCGAGTCACTACTTGATCGCATGGGCAGATGGGCCCGTAGCTCGCCCTCGCAGAGACTACCGAGGCTGAATGCAGAGTCCCATGTTGGATAATGAAGTAAAGTTTGTTTATAATGGTTGCACGTTTAGCCCGCAGGCAACCCGGTGTGGGTGAAACGACTTTACTCACAGTTGATGGACGGACTTCTAACCCGAGGATAAGCACACGCACGCGGCCAGTCGACTACAAAATCTAAAAGGTACCTATCTGAAAACTATATAAAACTACAAACTTTAGGTAAAGCGGCGAACCTGGTAGAGTTATGCCGGGATCGGGGATAGAACACGGGGCAGATGAAAAGGATTAAAGTAAACTTACGCTATTGCAGCTATATGGTGATGGTGATGCTCAAACGGTGAGGGAGGACCCCGTACTGTCAGGGACGACCACCCCCTTCGGCCGTCTGGACGACTGGCAACAGCCCACAGCTGCCGGCCGCGTTCATGCGCGAAATGTGATAAGCACCGAACACAGCTTGGGCTGGGCCTTACGGCATAGGCGCACAGTGAATAAAGGTTTAAAATTTTAAATAAAATAAATCATTACAATTGAATGAGAAAAGGGATTCAACAAGTACACGGTTACAATTAAAACGTAAATAATTAGAGTCTAAAAGAAACCTCGGCGGGGTGGGTTGGCACTCCTGCTCCTCAGCGTTCGTAGCGCTGCACTAAAATGCCACAGGGCACAGACTCACACGATCACCTGAACTGCGATGTCGGCGTAGCATAACGGTCTGCCCGAGCCGAGGCGACACTTGGGTCGACGTCAAAACAAATATTCAAGGCTCAGAAATGGCTATACTGCAAATATCTATTCTTTAGTTGTAAGATCAGAAACTTGTCTTAAAGTATCTCGGGGTTCTGAAATTAGTAGTTCTTTATAGTAAAATAAAATGATCTTAATTTTGCTAGTAGAACACAAGTCTTTACACAATTACACAACACTCATCTGGGTTGTCGTAGTCCTGGTTCATACAGACATGATGCTAAAAATAAAATCCATTTCTGTTTCTCACAAAAAAAATAGTCCAAAATTAGGTAGTTAACGAAAAAATGACTGCAAAAATACACATAAAAACTTTCTCTCAGTAGCAATCGACGAATGTCGATCGTCAGGAAAACACAAAAATACACTGATCAAGCAAGATTAACATAGTCTTACCCGGGAGTTTGTACCATCGGCTATAATTCCTTTCAAAATACGACGAATAATTACCAATTTTACTTATTTAAATTCCCAGTACATAGTCTCACCTACAATTTCATAGTATTCAGATTGCCAAAGTTCGCGCAGATATTACACAAATTTCGGCATCGCCCAAGAACTATTACCAAATGCCTCACATTTTATAACCTTCTCTGGTTTGAAGTTTTGTTGGCTCACGCAACATCCCTATTAAAGGAAGTAAAACAATGTGTGTACCGGTGACGGACACAAAACCAAAAATAAAAATTTAAATAATATAGTGTCAATATTTGAAACTAAAAATAAATAAAATAACGTAATTAAGTGTGAAGAGTGATTTGTACGTAATTAAATATGAAAAGCAAAAATATGTAAACATAATAAATAATTAAATAGGCGTTAATCTGAATTGTCACAAGATCGACCTATTTTGATCTCGTTTATGCTGATATCGGAGAAGGAATAACTGGTTCAGACAATAATGTATGATGAAGAGTAAAAAGTTCTAATACTAAGTAACTATCAACTGGAATTTATGACAGCTTAATGTTGTTTCTGTATAAAGTGACTCAATTCTTTTATGATTAAATGTTAATATCATATCAATTTGAAAGCAAAGATTTTCATAAATCTCAGTGATACCAAACATTGTAACAAATATATCCGAAATACACATATGCGCCTCCCAAATACATACACCGATGTAACAAATGTAGTTAGCACTTTGCGCAAAATAAACAAACAAATGTCTCAACTTTAATGCCATTATGCCTGTCCTATTATAAATAAGTGTAACAGCTATTTATTTGTTTCGTTTTAGTTAAAATGGTCATATTTCTTAAAATAACGATATTATAATACTTTTCTACATTTTCTGTGTGTTTACCAATGATATCGAATACAATATTTATTGTCCACAAATAATTTAATCTAAATTATTCTTTTTTTGAAAAATACATTTTCTGAACATAGTTGCTCAACTAATTAATTGGGGATATATTCGTTTGAATTTTTGTAACAAAAATATTAGTCTTTCATTTTTTCGTAATCCTAACATAAACAATTCTGCAATTTTTTTGTAAATATTATTTGTTAATTCACAAAACCTATAATATACATCGGACTTTTTAAAATCCCTTTCGCAACTTTTCTTCAAAAAACCAAATTACTTAATGGTATATTATTTATTTTAATATTATTTCTTTGAAAATGGTCAAATATTGTTTTTTTTTGTCTTATTAAAATCAAAATTTAATTTATTTTGCATGTCTAAATCACTTTTTTTTGCTCTTCTAATATAGCATCCTTTTTTCTTGTTTATCCATTAGATTTTTTTTTTTTGTAATTGCAGCAGATCCAACTTCTCATTAACCGACAACTGCTATCACTGCAAATAATATTGGCATAAATCCACCTGCCGTCTCTTTAAACATGATATTTCATCATGTTTAATTTTATATCAAAACAATTTTGATTGGAAGATATAGTTGTTTATATAAATAAACACTCTTTTTAAATGTAATTTTTATCGTATCTTTATTGTGTTGAAGTTTAAAAAAAATTAAAATTATTTATTAATAACTTTAGTGTTATTATAATTAAAAGTTTTGTTTTTTTCCCCCTAATTTTTTTTACAATAAGTACTCAAATTCTGGAGTTATACAAAAAAAACCATATACCAGTTTTTTAAAATTATGTTATGGAAACGAGTAGTGGGAAATGAAGTCTGGCTCAGACTTCAGGCTATGGATTGTGAGATGACCTCGAACTTTGACCTTTGACCTTGACCGCCATTTTGGTGTCGAATTTAACTGAAATTCCTGGAAATTTCCGAAACATTCAGAAAAAATCGGAAAAATTACAGATATCAAAAAAAAAAAATCCCTTTTCATGAGAAAATTTTCCCATTTCAATCCCCAAAAATTCTTATGGCTGAAAAATTCCCCAAAATGGCTTAAGTGATCCAACAAAAACCTTTTCAGCAAAAATTAATAAATAATCATGTTAATAAAATACAGTAGTTAAAAAAAATCTAAATAGTCAAATTAATTTTTAATAATATTAATTTGTAAAATTTTTTTTGTAATAAAATTTTTAATCTTTACTTTTTAATTTATAATTTTACAAACTAATTAATGCACATATTTTATGGCACAAAACTCTGACAATCCATTCCAAAGTAGATGTATCTCCACATATGTTTATGTAAGAGTAAATAATGTTGATATATATAATTTCATGTTTCAGGAAAGATGCCACGCATAGCAGCTGTACGTGACTCTGAGCTTCTGCAAGCTCTAGAAGCTCGAAGTAGTTCCATTGTCGTGAATGATGAAGTCTCAGCGCCATCCGCGAGAGTATGGCAGGAAGTTAGTGAGAGTCTTGACCAACGGATGACACCGAAAGCAGTGTACACAGCTGTGCTAGCAAACAGGTGTGGTATATTATCAAAACTGCGAGGAAATGAGAACTACAATTATCACAGCTGTGATGATGTTTGTGATATAGTGCAACCAGAGCCACCAACTACAGATCGAAACGAAAACTGCCAAAAGGAATATTTCATAGTATCTCTTCCAGAGGAGACATGGAATATTTTGAAGCCAAGAAACGTTTTTTACAAGAACAGGAATTCAAGAGGTGTTAAGCAATACAATGTCCTACCAAAAGGTGTTTGGTCATACGAAATTTCTAAAATAGTTTGGGACAAAACTAGGAAACCTTGCTTGTGGGTGTTCAAGAGGGCGGCTGTTAGCCTTACAAAAGAAGATGTTATAAGCTGTATTGGTTACTGCAAGCAGTGTAATGCTGAGCTGCATGTAAATGCCACTTATCAAGATATTTCGGAAGGGACATGTAAATTACATGTGACAATTTCAGGGTTTGACTCGTCATTTAAACACACTAGAGGAATGAAGAGGAAAGTGTGCGGTAAACTTAGAGAACATGTTGCGGAAGAACTTAAGTACAAATCAGCATTTCTTTACAGAAATGAGAAGGCCGGGGAGTTGATGAAATATGGTGACAAAGAACCGGCTCATTTACCTAAGTTAAATGTTCTCAGGCAGATTAAACACGAGTGCAGTGTCAAGGGACAGATACACAGCAATCCAATAATCTCCCTCAGCAAAGCCAAATATATGCTGCCATATCAAGGCAGTATACACAACATTGGACTAGACCCTTTTTTTGTGTACTATGTCACTCCTCTGCAGTTATGCCTCTATAAACAGTACTGCTCAGCCGAGCATTCTAGTGCTGTTATTGATTCAACTGGAGGGTTATGTAATCCTCCAACATGCACTATGGTAAAGAAAAGTGCGCGCAAAAAGAAACCAGTATTCTTATATCAGATAGTGGCAGGAAGAATTTCCAGCAGTTCTAGTCAGTCAGAGCATGAAAGCCAATCGTTTCCTGTGTGCCAAATGCTTTCGCAGCAGCACACAGGAATGGCAGTGGAAGTTTGGTTGCGAGAGTGGGTACGACTAGGTGCACCTGTTCCTAAAGAAACTGTCACAGATTCGTCACTTGCTCTACTAAATGGAATTTCAAGAGCATGGAATGATTGCGAAAATGTCAAAATTTACTTGTTTAAATGCTACAAGGTTATTGATGGATTCGTAGACTCTCTTCCAAGAGTTTTCCAAAGACTTGATATAGCTCATTTTATGAAAATGATTTCTAAGAAAAAGTTTTGGGGAAAATGTGACAAAAGAGCAAAATGTTTATATATGTGTTGTTTTGGACAGCTGGCAAAATGTGAGAATATCAGTGAAGCGACCAACATTGTTTGTTTAATGGTTACTTTAGCAAGCAGCATGAATGATGGCTGGACAGAAAATGGGGAAATGTGTGCTGCGGAAAAAGCCAGGGAGAAACTTGCCGAGAAAGTCATTCAAAACAGCATGTTTGATGGCCATCAAGAAGTTGATGAACCTGAATCTAGTAACACTGAGAATGACACTTATTTCCAAAACATTCTAAATATGGCATCTGAAGTCTCTTGCAACTGGATCTCTGAAGCTCTAGAAATTTCCCAAAGGGAAAATTGTGTGGAAGGCAATAGACCTAACATATTTTATCTCCCTGATTTAGTGAAGTTTATGGCTGAAATATGTCCTTCTATACCTTTGTGGTCTGGAATAATTCGGTCATATTTTGGGTTCGGAAATCTGACAGCTTCGAGTGCTTGTGTGGAAAGTTATTTCAAGACATTAAAGAGAGGTATTTTGGGAAAGGAAAGTACCCCGATGCGAGTAGATTCGTTTGTTATGAAACATGTAAGCTCACTTGATGGAACCATTAAAATAGCTGCTGGAAATTTCGAAAGTACAAAAAACATGCCTCCAGAGACAGTATCATCAGAAAACAGGCATGAATCTAGCCAAATTTCAGGAGGCCTATGGCAACCATGGAATGAGGATATGCCCCAAAATAACCATCGCAGAAATGAGGAGTTTCCAAAACCATGTAACAAGCAGTGTTCTTTCAATGAAACTATCAGTCATGAAAAGAGAAATGATGGGGAAACCTTAAGTAATGGTACAGAAAACATATCATTTACTGCCAAGTGCCCAGCATGTGAGAATGGAGATAATCCAAGTGGAGCACACAAATGCTCGAAATGCCAAAAAGCTGTTCATGCATTGGTGGAATGTTCCCTGCCAGTTGGAGAAGAGGGTTATGGCCAACGAAGAATCTGTGTTCTATGCTATAGGAAACCCGAAGTAATGACTGTTGAAGCAGATGAGCCAGAAGACTTACAGGTACCTTCTTCTCCAGAGGAAAACTGGAAAGGAAAGAATCCTCAGAAGAAGAAGATCCGGCAATATTCATATTTGTATCCAAGCCCAGATTGGATCAAAGACAGAGCTGCAGTGGGTACAAGTCCAGCCAATGTTTTATTACGAAACGGAAATCTCCTTTCTGCAGTTAGAATTAAAGAGAGAACTTACAGTGTAACAAACACCTGTGCTTTCGACAGTATTGTTCAAGCACTCTATTGTTGTTATTATGCGAGTGATGCAATAAGATGCATAGTAAATAGGAAAAAAATATCCAAAATTTGTGAGTTGCTGAGATCAATTGCAAATAAAGGCGTGACAACAGAGACATATCGACTGAGAACCATAATACTGAAGGATGTGTTTGAACCTTTGGCAGGCAAGCACAATATCAGTATTTTGAAAGGTGACACAACATGTAGTCATATTGTGCGAAAGGTTTTCATGCATGATTTTCCAAGCTGCACAGAAGAAAGGGTTTGTTCTTCTGTGTACTGTCCCAATGCACGCAGGATCAAACATTCACCATTCGTACCCATGCAAAACGACATTCTTTTGAGTAAAGGGATATCCTTTTTACAAATTTCAGCAGAAGCTGCTGTAACAACCACACACGGCAAATGCTACTCCATATTACCCAACCACGTTGATGTGCCAGAAACACACAAGCAGTACAACCCCTTAATGTCGAAACATTTCCTTTGTAATGGAGACACAACAATACAGTGCAATGTGAATGACAAGATAATATTTTTGGAATACTACCATGAAAATGACAGATCACCTTCAATGTGCAATCTTCAGGACATTCCTTCAACTTTAAAATTACAAAATAAAACCTTCAAATTGAAAGCAGTTGTGGAATTCATTCCCCCTCCAACAGAACTATTCATAGGCCACTACAGAGTCCATTGCAAAGGGTTAAATGATGTATGGGAATGCTATGACGATTTGAAAAATGCGAAGTTCATGTCAGCCAACAATGTTTTTCCACAAATTTTTGTTTATATTGGATTTTAAGTTAGTTTTTTAGGAATAGAAGCTTTACTAATTATGTATATATATTTTTAAGAATTTTTCTTCATGTCATGAGAATATCAAGCAGGATGAGACATGCCACTTTGGAAACATTCTGTGTACGCCATTTAAATATGTCGAAACATTTCATGAATTGTTATTTCCTACATACTAACCCCTAATTTGTAAATTATAATCAGGTTATATCGAGGTATTTAATCACAGGCATGTTATGTTCCTTGTTCATGTACTATGTTTCTGTAATAAAATTAATGTTTTTCTCAGAACAGTAGCCCTAATAAACTTTACTTTATGTCATATTTTGTATTTAAAGTATATACATGTATATATGAATTATTTTGAATTTATAATGGTTATGTTAAATGTATTTGTGTATGTTATTTTTATTTTATATGTCGCATGAATTTTTATCACGAAATGAGTAACTGCTTGTTTCCAATATATGTGACATGTATAACAGCAGGTGATAGAGAAGACGGGAAAAATTATATTTTGTAGAATGAGCTGTGGTGAGACATTGTTGACTTTCCAAATGTGTGCAGTGTTGCAAAGATTTTATTTAAATTTTATTTAAGCAAATAGGAAAAGTATGTCCCGGAGCAACATGAATAGTGAAGATTATTGAAATCAGCTGGTGGTCGTGTTGGAATTGCAAAAATGGCCACTAAATTGCATATATCAGCATCATATATTAACCTAATCGTGGGCAAATATTAATTAATTTCACGCATATATTAATGCTGTATATACATATATAGCGTAAATTTTGCATAATTTCACGAACTATTGTACGATTATCAGATATATTTTAAAAAAACCTAATTGCCCATTTTTAAAGAAAACAAACAAAAAGAAACATCAAATTATCACTTAATCACCCTGAAAAGCCACAAAAGATACAACAAATCCAAAAATAAGCCACAAATTCATTCAAACAATATTAACAGTATGTTTTTGAAACCTCAAAGCCACCTGTCCATCAGTAATTTTGTTATTATTTCACTTTACAGAATTTCTAAACAAATAAAGTTTTTGTAATTAACATCTGCGTATTAAATTTGAAGGGTTTAAGTGTTTTGGTTAATTAATTATACATGTGTATGATTATAGAGAATGTTATGTTAAAATGGTTTATTTATAATGAGTGTATTTTGACTGGGCCTTGCGATTAATTTTAAAGGGAAAAAAATGTTTTGGTTACGAAATTAGGCTAAGGTATGCTTTTAGAGAAACTTGCGTTAAAATGCACGATTATTTAAGTTGCATTTATAATGAACATCTGCATTTGAAATTTGAATAGCGTAAGTCGTTTAGTTACGAAATGAAGCATGTTGTTTTAAAACGGATGATTTGTGCACATATGTATGTTGTTCAGCCAATAAATATGAATTTATAAGGACGTAAGATCTTTGCTTTCGAAATCAGTCATAGGCATGATTATAAAGCGATATAATAACAGAAGGGTAACTGTGTAAGCATACTGGTAACAAATGAAAAAGGGTTTTTTTGGCGTCTGAACGCTTTTTTCGGGAAATGTGGCTTCTTTTTGAATTTTTTTTGAGGAAATAATGAGTATCGTGGCTTCTTTTTGACTCTTATTTATAAAAAGGGACAAAAAGGAAAATTTTTACGGAAATTATACAATTGTGTGCCATTTTGCGGTCAAATAACGTTCGCGAAAGATCTGATGTTCATTAAAAATCTCTAGGACCTCAATACTCTTAAAAAACAAAATGTATTTATGTGAAGTTATATTACACAATTGTATTTTAATAAAAACATTTTTAATTATGATATCGAAACTGTGGTGTCCTCTGTGAAGTTGTATAGATATAAACTATAAATATTAAAGTTAATTCTGTGACCTAATGTGGGACAATTTATTTTATTTTAAATAGAATTTATTTTTAATTTCGTTCCCGGAACTATGCTGTTCTATAGTAGCATATAATAGTTCCTAAAGCGCCAGGGCCAGGGTGAGGTGCTGAGGTGCCGACCGCCATCTTGGATTCTGATGTCACGTCGGCCATCATGGATGACCTTAACCTTTGACCTAGACTTTGACCTTTTGACCTTCAAAATTGGCCAAAATCAGCCAAAGATTTTATTTTCAGAAAAAAATCCCGTCAAATAACCCAAAAAATCTGAATAAAAAAATTCACTATTTCGAGGGAAAATTACCAGTTATGTGGGAAAATGTCCCGATTTAGTTCTCAAAAATGCCAGCAACTAAAATAATTCACTTTGAGGCTTACAATCCACACAAGCATCCGATTAGCCACAGACGTCATCGTGGATTATGACATCACTGTTGCAATTTCCGTTACGGCCGCCATCTTAGAAATCCGTTTTTTATATTAGAAAACGGGGAAAAAATTTAAAATTTACATAAAAAAATAAATAATCATATTGAATAAAAATTTTGTTTAAAAACGCACTTACGTCATGGAGCTCGGAGTCCTTGGTTCGAACATGACGAGGTCAAAAAAAGATGGCGAAAGGTCGTTCCTCCACAGAGGCTACTGGCAGACTGACCTCCCTCCACTAATGCCAATACATATATCTAGGGATAGGAAAAATTCGCGGGTTCAATGACCTGCAGGATGAACTCCATAGTTCTACGTACACTCGGTCAAATGCCACACACCCATTGGCTGCCGTCTTGTGAGACGTCCCAACGTAGCAGCCTGTGATTCGATAAAGCTTTGGTCGGGCGTTTCTAATTGGCCCAGAGTCATCCAGGTGAGTTGTGAGCCAGTAGCAGATGCAGCACTGAGGTGTAACTATTTGTATTTTAGCCTGTCGCGAAATGAACCCGCGAATTTTTCCTATCCCTACATATATCGTCATCTAATATGACGTCATGACCGCCATCTATTTTCGTCTGCTGGAGGAAGCCATCTTGTTTCGTCTGTATAAGTGTGCCACCACAATGTAAGTTTATTTATGACTATTAGAGTACAGTAATTATTTATTATTACTGCGATACCCACCATTTTGAAATTTGGGCACCATCTTGTATATCCGTAATTATTTAGCTAAAAATTTTTGGAAAATTCCAAAAATAAAAAAAAATCTGCAATTAATATACCGATCGATGCTATCGATTCCTGTCCTTGGTTCGAACCCTGGATGATGCAAATGTTTTAGTTTTATGTAAAAAAATTATTAATTACATTTAATCCTGAAATAAACTTAGTTTCCTAGCCTACCAACCACCTATAAGCCATTATGACCGCCATTTTGGAAATTTATATTTATTGCCCTGGAAACTCGGGAAAAATTTTAAAAATCATGGATACATTAACAAATTAATTAACTTATACTAGTGGTAGATTTACATCCTTGGTTCGATACTCGGTCACGGAAAAGAGTTACTAAACATAAAATAAATTTCACATTCAGTTTCGTATTACACATATGTTTCATTTTAATTTTTTTAAGGTTTATTAATTAGCATCTACACGAAAAACGACTCGATACAAAATACTTGCTGATAAAAATTAAAATGTTGTTGAAATAACATCCAGACCAGGTATAAAGTTGGTCGTATATACCAGACATCTCTAAACCACAAAGCTAAACGAGTCCTGATACATCCTTAGAATTACACAATAGGAAGCACAGGCAACACAATTTGGAAGCACAGGCAGCACAATTTGGAAGCACAGGCAGCACAATAAGAAGCACAAGCAGCACAATAGGAAGCATATTAATCGTAAGAACAATCAGCGAAAAGGAAGCACAATATTAAAAACTCAATGGAAAAAAAGGAAGCTTAATAACGAGAACTAAGTATTAGTTTGAAATCAGATTACAAGAAATAAGACCTAAGATTTTTAAATTTAAATTATTTATTTCTCAATTTTATTGACATACAAGTTAAACAAGACGTGATTATTCTATGTAGCCAGTCACCCTCAGTTATTTAAGTATGGAGGCTACTTTGTCATATATGTTATTATTGAGATCACTATTGTCATCATAAACCTAATCTGAATTATTTATTTTATCACGATGTTTCCAGCGTTTCGGAATCACAACTTCACCAAAGCTTTCGAACTTGCTAGCTTTAGGTGCTTTATCACAGTCTTTAATTTGGTCACCAGCCACAGAGTCACTGACGCCATCATAGTAGAAGTCAGCATCTTTACAAAGATTATTGTTAGATTTCGAAATTGTTGACGTCGAAGCTTCTTCGTCGAATTCAAGCTTCCTTTTTAAGTAGTCATCATTGTTCCAAAGTATGGTGGACGTACTTTATATGGGCTTGAATGTATTTTCATTTTTCATATTAACGATTCTTCCATTGTTTTCATACTTCCACAAGTCATCTTCATCCTTCAATTTAAGCTCTTTGCCGAGATCGGAAGAGTCGTGATCATAATCTCGTTCAAGACAAGTAAAAGTGTTGACATAATACAGATTACTCTCCTTTAGATTAGTAGATCCATCGTTGTCCTTTAGCTTGTAAGCAGGCATGACGCTACAAGTTCTTTCATGTCTTGTTAAGCTCTCTCTTCGCGTAAACGACTTGCTACATCAAACACAAATTTTCATATTCCGTAGAGGATTTTTAGCACAGTTATTCTTCTCGTGTTGTCTACCATTCTTTCTCACGATAAATTCATTGCTGCAAAACATACACCTGTATCCTTTCGCTACAAAATCAGACAACGAATCACGATACATGTTAGCTTTCTACGTTTAATGACAGATGCAGATTGAGAGTTTTCAATTGCTACAGTTACTTAAATAGAATATTTTTAATACTTCATCAGCGAGATGTAGGTTCTCTCATGCAAAGGAACTTGTTGTAAGTAGTTCTGATTTATGTCAACGGATGACGTTACGTGTTTTGGTAGGTAAAAAAATTATTTATTTCGTTTATGTGGGATGCGGGATGCGCACTATCGATCGCTTGACACCAAGACGAAGGAAGTTCATCCTTCATGTTAGTACTTTTCAGCAGTCTCAAGGCTCATCATTCGACTGAGTAATAGGTGTTATTTGTTTTAAAATCCACCAGATTAAAAAAAACTCATTTTATCGATAATTTAGTAGCAGAAATTCATTATTTAAAAACAACTCTAAATAAATTGCATGATTCATTAAGTAAAAATTAATTTCCGGGTACAGATTAATTTATTAGATATTCCAGAAGCACTCGGAGAACATCAGCAGAAGTCTCTAAATGAAAAACCAGGATTACCCTACATGGAGAAAACCTTCAAAGTAGAGACAGGAATAACCAGGAGCAACCGGAGAAAACCAACACACTTTTACCAGATATGAATAAATCACATAAAAAAGAATTTAAAAAAAATAACAAAAAATATTGAAAATAAAATAATTTATTCAAAAAATTCAAAACAAATTCTGACTTGTGCAAGAACTCTATTTTTGTTCATGAAAAGAGAATTTACCAATTTCGTAACTGTTTTCTGGGAAATTAATCTGAACTTTACTAAAATGAAACCGTAGTTACAATGCTGTTGTAATTCTGAACAGGTGTATAGGAAAATTATTTCTAAAATTAAAAAAAAATAGCGATCATCACTTAAATTCGTAACTTAGGCATTAGAACAATATTAAATATTTTTTTGTCATTTTGACCCCCTGAACACATGAACTAAATATACTACAGTCTAACGTGGTTGCACTTTAATGGAGAAAACTTTCTCCTAGACTCCGTAAACCGAGGGCAAATAATCTACCAAACAAGTAAAATTCACGGCTGAGAATCAAGGTAAAGTCGAATCTAAATTTCCTAACTTCTGCGACTAATGGTTTGGGATGTATATAATGACTGTATGAGTCCGACAGTCGGTTAAACGTTTGAATTAATACACATAAATTGTTATTTAAAAAAATCCAAGGGAGTTTTGACACAAGGTAAGTACTTATAGCTGGCAACACTGATATATTACCTTTAAATCAATATTCAAAGTTACAACAGTTGCCCCTAATCAATATTTTCTTTCATATACAGTAATTACATTAGATAGTTTTGGGTCGCATTTTTATTACAACAAAATCGGCCATAAAACTTGCAATTTTGGAACACTAACTACCATATTTCGGCAGTAACCAGCACTAACATAGCACTAACAAATGCATTTATTGAAATTATCATATTGAGCTTTTTCCTATGTTTCCGGGCCAGCTTGACGTCAAGCCAACCCGGATCACTAAATCGGCCATAAAAGTTGCAATTTTGGAGCACTAACGACCACATTTTTGCACTAACCAGCACTAACGTAGCACTAACGAATGCATTCATTGAATTTTCCGTATTGTGCTTTTTCCTATGTTTCCGGGCCAGCTTGACGTCAAGCCAGCCCGGATCACTAAATCGGCCATAAAAGTTGCAATTTTGGAGCACTAACAACCAAATTTCGGCACTTACCAGCACTAACGTAGCACTAACGAATGCATTCATTGAATTTTTCATATTGTGCTTTTTCCTATGTTTCCGGGCCAGCTTGACGTCAAGCCAGCCCGGATCACTAAATCGGCCATAAAAGTTGCAATTTTGGAGCACTAACGACCACATTTTGGCACTAACCAGCACTAACGTAGCACTAACGAATGCATTCATTGAATTTTTCATATTGTGCTTTTTCCTATGTTTCCGGGCCAGCTTGACGTCAAGTCAGCCCGGATCACTAAATCGGCCATTAAAGTTGCAATTTTGGAGCACTAACGACCAAATTTCGGCACTAACCAGCACTAACGTAGCACTAACGAATGCATTTATTAAATTTTTCATATTGTGCTTTGTCCTATGTTTCCGGGCCAGCTTGACGTCAAGCCAGCCCGGATCACTAAATCGGCCATAAAAGTTGCAATTTTGGAGCACTAACGACCACATTTTGGCACTAACCAGCACTAACGTAGCACTAACGAATGCATTCATTGAATTTTTCATATTGTGCTTTTTCCTATGTTTCCGGGCCAGCTTGACGTCAAGCCAGCCCGGATCACTAATTCGGCCATAAAAGTTGCAATTTTGGAGCACTAACGACCACATTTTGGCACTAACCAGCACTAACGTAGCACTAACGAATGCATTCATTGAATTTTCCGTATTGTGCTTTTCCTATGTTTCCGGGCCAGCTTGACGTCAAGCCAGCCCGGATCACTAAATCGGCCATAAAAGTTGCAATTTTGGAGCACTAACGACCAAATTTCGGCACTAACCAGCACTAACGTAGCACTAACGAATTTTGAAAAAAAATTATTCCCGACGAAATGTGACCGGGCCCACTTGACGGACATAATTAGGAGGGGGCAGGTAATTCCACGAAATGTCGACTGGTGGGGATACTCACTAGCCAATTAGATTCATTCAGCTCCTGGCAGCTGGAAGAGTCACCATGATTATCACCTTGCTCCAACAGAAAATATGTTAACTGATTGAAAAATTATATAAATTACCTATGTTTATTTATTTTATACTTGTAGATTAGATATTTTTTCATCATAAAGTTATTTTTTAACACTGTCAAAAGGTTTTTTGATAAGTAAATATTAATAACTGACTGGTAAGTTATATAACTAAATAACAAAGTTTTTTAATAAAGGGTGAAAAAAATAATATGCATTATGTATTTTTACATACTATTTATTTATAGAAATCTACTACACATATCAAATACATATCTTGGTGGAGTTTTAAACATTCTAGTAATGAATGCACTGTGGTGCGAATAACAGTATCTGCATCTGTTGCATTATCACTAGAACTGGGGCTGATCACTGCAGCCAAGTCTCTGTCGTCGGCACTGAGTTGCTGGCTGGGAGCGAGGGCCACATCGAGGGCAGGTGGTTCGAGGCTTGACCTGGTCCACTGATGTCCCAGGTTCAGACTCGCCAGGTGCACTGCGTCCAGAGTCTTCCTCGGTCTGCGTCCCACATGCTTGTAAGGCTGGAAACTGTGCTGTGCATACTTGTATAGTTTTACCGAAAATTTGTATGATACACTGCAGTAATCTCTGTGGTTTGAGGTTGAACACGACACACGAACCTGGGCCGGTACAGTTTATTTATAGATTGTAGCTAGAATTTTACCTTCGTCCCACTCCAGACCATGGTAATATTTGCGTAACCATTCATTCAAGCATTTACCTTTTTTCGTTCAATAATTTCCAGGGATACAGAGGTCTGAAGGTGTGAGTTCGATTCTTGCCTCTTGAAGTGACGGCATTTTCCTTGAGCACGATTCCATGTGTAACTTATGACTAGAACAACTTGGGAGTATCAGGCAGTATGCCGTCATGTTTGGCGGTGTTAACTTTTGAGGAAATTTCCAGCCTAAAGTAAATCATG
>NW_026962660.1:0-33407 GCF_032445375.1 Bacillus rossius redtenbacheri | reverse complement strand
GAAGGTACGTAATTGTGCATGGTAATAGTTGAAAAAAGAAAAAAAAAATTCCCATGAACGATACTTGTCCAATTCGATTTTTCAGATTTCCCCCTCCCCCGCCTCACCCCCGGGCCCAGTGGTTTAACGGTAACCGGCCCAGTGTGTAAACACTGGGCACAACAAAAAATTGTTTAAAGACTCATCAAATGTTCCCCTCCACGGAAATCTTTAGTAAAAGGCGAAAGATTTATGCGTTTGAAGGGAAACCAGAGCACGGTTGAAACTTTGAAAATCCGGACTATATAGGAAAAATGTGCGGACCACCACTAATGGTGAAAATAGCGTACGGTCGTGCAGCCTGAAGCCGCGAATCGTCCGAAAATCGCCTCGTGGGACACGGCACTCGATATTTCGTGAAACCCTAGGTATGTTGCTAATGGAAAAAAGTTCCCCTCTCGACTGTGCCGTGGTGCCCGCCTTTTTGCCGAGGCGGACGCGACGACCCGAGTGCCGCCACGCGGCAAACGGTGTAACCAAGTGCCGCCACGCGGCAAACGGGGTAACCAAATGCACGCGGCGGTCGACCGTCGCCGTGGGTACAGAAACAAAGGAAACGAGGTGCGAGTAGAAACGGGCAGTTGTAGGAAGAAATTGTATTTGCATTGTTGGTGTGTACTGTCATGTAGTGTGATGAACTGGCACGGGAGTGTTATGTCTGGGGAAAGAGCTGTTTCGGAGGTAGAAGTACATAACCTCAAAACACGTTGATGAGGTGGTCCGAGCTCCAAGTGAAATAGAAAAGCGAAACACTGCGCAGCATACTTACCTGGCGTAGGGGCTACCCTGATCAAGCAGGGGGTTCCCCCAGGGTGAGGCTCTTCCCTTGCACTTCGGTTGAGCTGACCTCTGCGATTACCCCAAATGTGGGTAACTCGGGGCGCGTAATTTTTGGTAGTCGGGACTGCGTTCGCGCTGTCCCCGGTGAAAAAATTTCAACTTAGTAGTTGTGAAGTAGTGTTAAGAATTATGTACAGTGAAGTGTAATTTTTTTTTTTTTTTTCATCTGTGTATGGTATGTAATGCATTCGTAGGTCTCAAGTTTACGGTGCCTTGGCGGAACAACCCCACCGTCTTGAAAGTGCGGAAGGAAGGTACGTAATTGTGCATGGTAATAGTTGAAAAAAGAAAAAAAAAATTCCCATGAACGATACTTGTCCAATTCGATTTTTCAGATTTCCCCCTCCCCGCCTCACCCCCCGGGCCCAGTGGTTTAACGGTAACCGGCCCAGTGTGTAAACACTGGGCACAACAAAAAATTGTTTAAAGACTCATCAAATGTTCCCCTCCACGGAAATCTTTAGTAAAAGGCGAAAGATTTATGCGTTTGAAGGGAAACCAGAGCACGGTTGAAACTTTGAAAATCCGGACTATATAGGAAAAATGTGCGGACCACCACTAATGGTGAAAATAGCGTACGGTCGTGCAGCCTGAAGCCGCGAATCGTCCGAAAATCGCCTCGTGGGACACGGCACTCGATATTTCGTGAAACCCTAGGTATGTTGCTAATGGAAAAAAGTTCCCCTCTCGACTGTGCCGTGGTGCCCGCCTTTTTGCCGAGGCGGACGCGACGACCCGAGTGCCGCCACGCGGCAAACGGTGTAACCAAGTGCCGCCACGCGGCAAACGGGGTAACCAAATGCACGCGGCGGTCGACCGTCGCCGTGGGTACAGAAACAAAGGAAACGAGGGTGCGAGTAGAAACGGGCAGTTGTAGGAAGAAATTGTATTTGCATTGTTGGTGTGTACTGTCATGTAGTGTGATGAACTGGCACGGGAGTGTTATGTCTGGGGAAAGAGCTGTTTCGGAGGTAGAAGTACATAACCTCAAAACACGTTGATGAGGTGGTCCGAGCTCCAAGTGAAATAGAAAAGCGAAACACTGCGCAGCATACTTACCTGGCGTAGGGGCTACCCTGATCAAGCAGGGGGTTCCCCCAGGGTGAGGCTCTTCCCTTGCACTTCGGTTGAGCTGACCTCTGCGATTACCCCAAATGTGGGTAACTCGGGCGCGTAATTTTTTGGTAGTCGGGACTGCGTTCGCGCTGTCCCGGTGAAAAAATTTCAACTTAGTAGTTGTGAAGTAGTGTTAAGAATTATGTACAGTGAAGTGTAATTTTTTTTTTTTTTTTCATCTGTGTATGGTATGTAATGCATTCGTAGGTCTCAAGTTTACGGTGCCTCTGGGCGAACAACCCCACCGTCTTGAAAGTGCGGAAGGAAGGTACGTAATTGTGCATGGTAATAGTTGAAAAAAAGAAAAAAAAAATTCCCATGAACGATACTTGTCCAATTCGATTTTTCAGATTTCCCCCTCCCCGCCTCACCCCCCGGGCCCAGTGGTTTTAACGGTAACCGGCCCAGTGTGTAAACACTGGGCACAACAAAAAATTGTTTAAAGACTCATCAAATGTTCCCCTCCACGGAAATCTTTAGTAAAAGGCGAAAGATTTATGCGTTTGAAGGGAAACCAGAGCACGGTTGAAACTTTGAAAATCCGGACTATATAGGAAAAATGTGCGGACCACCACTAATGGTGAAAATAGCGTACGGTCGTGCAGCCTGAAGCCGCGAATCGTCCGAAAATCGCCTCGTGGGACACGGCACTCGATATTTCGTGAAACCCTAGGTATGTTGCTAATGGAAAAAAGTTCCCCTCTCGACTGTGCCGTGGTGCCCGCCTTTTTGCCGAGGCGGACGCGACGACCCGAGTGCCGCCACGCGGCAAACGGTGTAACCAAGTGCCGCCACGCGGCAAACGGGGTAACCAAATGCACGCGGCGGTCGACCGTCGCCGTGGGTACAGAAACAAAGGAAACGAGGTGCGAGTAGAAACGGGCAGTTGTAGGAAGAAATTGTATTTGCATTGTTGGTGTGTACTGTCATGTAGTGTGATTGAACTGGCACGGGAGTGTTATGTCTGGGGAAAGAGCTGTTTCGGAGGGTAGAAGTACATAACCTCAAAACACGTTGATGAGGTGGTCCGAGCTCCAAGTGAAATAGAAAAGCGAAACCACTGCGCAGCATACTTACCTGGCGTAGGGGGCTACCCTGATCAAGCAGGGGGTTCCCCCAGGGTGAGGCTCTTCCCTTGCACTTCGGTTGAGCTGACCTCTGCGATTACCCCAAATGTGGGTAACTCGGGCGCGTAATTTTTGGTAGTCGGGACTGCGTTCGCGCTGTCCCGGTGAAAAAATTTCAACTTAGTAGTTGTGAAGTAGGTGTTAAGAATTATGTACAGTGAAGTGTAATTTTTTTTTTTTTTTTCATCTGTGTATGGTATGTAATGCATTCGTAGGTCTCAAGTTTACGGTGCCTTGGGCGAACAACCCCACCGTCTTGAAAGTGCGGAAGGAAGGTACGTAATTGTGCATGGTAATAGTTGAAAAAAGAAAAAAAAAATTCCCATGAACGATTACTTGTCCAATTCGATTTTTCAGATTTCCCCCTCCCCGCCTCACCCCCGGGCCCAGTGGTTTAACGGTAACCGGCCCAGTGTGGTAAACACTGGGCCACAACAAAAAATTGTTTAAAGACTCATCAAATGTTCCCCTCCACGGAAATCTTTAGTAAAAGGCGAAAGATTTATGCGTTTGAAGGGAAACCAGAGCACGGTTGAAACTTTGAAAATCCGGACTATATAGGGAAAAATGTGCGGACCACCACTAATGGTGAAAATAGCGTACGGTCGTGCAGCCTGAAGCCGCGAATCGTCCGAAAATCGCCTCGTGGGACACGGCACTCGATATTTTCGTGAAAACCCTAGGTATGTTGCTAATGGAAAAAAGTTCCCCTCTCGACTGTGCCGTGGTGCCCGCCTTTTTGCCGAGGCGGACGCGACGACCCGAGTGCCGCCACGCGGCAAACGGTGTAACCAAGTGCCGCCACGCGGCAACGGGGTAACCAAATGCACGCGGCGGTCGACCGTCGCCGTGGGTACAGAAACAAAGGAAACGAGGGTGCGAGTAGAAACGGGCAGTTGTAGGAAGAAATTGTATTTGCATTGTTGGTGTGTACTGTCATGTAGTGTGATGAACTGGCACGGGAGTGTTATGTCTGGGGAAAGAGCTGTTTCGGAGGTAGAAGTACATAACCTCAAAACACGTTGATGAGGTGGTCCGAGCTCCAAGTGAAATAGAAAAGCGAAACACTGCGCAGCATACTTACCTGGCGTAGGGGCTACCCTGATCAAGCAGGGGGTTCCCCCAGGGTGAGGCTCTTCCCTTGCACTTCGGTTGAGCTGACCTCTGCGATTACCCCAAATGTGGGTAACTCGGGCGCGTAATTTTTGGTAGTCGGGGACTGCGTTCGCGCTGTCCCGGTGAAAAAATTTCAACTTAGTAGTTGTGAAGTAGTGTTAAGAATTATGTACAGTGAAGTGTAATTTTTTTTTTTTTTTTCATCTGTGTATGGTATGTAATGCATTCGTAGGTCTCAAGTTTACGGTGCCTTGGCGAACAACCCCACCGTCTTGAAAGTGCGGAAGGAAGGTTACGTAATTGTGCATGGTAATAGTTGAAAAAAGAAAAAAAAATTCCCATGAACGATACTTGTCCAATTCGATTTTTCAGATTTCCCCCTCCCCGCCTCACCCCCGGGCCCAGTGGTTTAACGGTAACCGGCCCAGTGTGTAAACACTGGGCACAACAAAAAATTGTTTAAAGACTCATCAAATGTTCCCCTCCACGGAAATCTTTAGTAAAAGGCGAAAGATTTATGCGTTTGAAGGGAAACCAGAGCACGGTTTGAAACTTTGAAAATCCGGACTATATAGGAAAAATGTGCGGACCACCACTAATGGTGAAAATAGCGTACGGTCGTGCAGCCTGAAGCCGCGAATCGTCCGAAAATCGCCTCGTGGGACACGGCACTCGATATTTCGTGAAACCCTAGGTATGTTGCTAATGGAAAAAAGTTCCCCTCTCGACTGTGCCGTGGTGCCCGCCTTTTTGCCGAGGCGGACGCGACGACCCGAGTGCCGCCACGCGGCAAACGGTTGTAACCAAGTGCCGCCACGCGGCAAACGGGGTAACCAAATGCACGCGGCGGTCGACCGTCGCCGTGGGTACAGAAACAAAGGAAACGAGGTGCGAGTAGAAACGGGCAGTTGTAGGAAGAAATTGTATTTGCATTGTTGGTGTGTACTGTCATGTAGTGTGATGAACTGGCACGGGAGTGTTATGTCTGGGGAAAGAGCTGTTTCGGAGGTAGAAGTACATAACCTCAAAACACGTTGATGAGGTGGTCCGAGCTCCAAGTGAAATAGAAAAGCGAAACACTGCGCAGCATACTTACCTGGCGTAGGGGCTACCCTGATCAAGCAGGGGGTTCCCCCAGGGTGAGGCTCTTCCCTTGCACTTCGGTTGAGCTGACCTCTGCGATTACCCCAAATGTGGGTAACTCGGGGCGCGTAATTTTTGGTAGTCGGGACTGCGTTCGCGCTGTCCCGGTGAAAAAAATTTCAACTTAGTAGTTGTGAAGTAGTGTTAAGAATTATGTACAGTGAAGTGTAATTTTTTTTTTTTTTTCATCTGTGTATGGTATGTAATGCATTCGTAGGTCTCAAGTTTACGGTGCCTTGGCGAACAACCCCACCGTCTTGAAAGTGCGGAAGGAAGGTACGTAATTGTGCATGGTAATAGTTGAAAAAAGAAAAAAAAAAATTCCCATGAACGATACTTGTCCAATTCGATTTTTCAGATTTCCCCCTCCCCGCCTCACCCCCGGGGCCCAGTGGTTTAACGGTAACCGGCCCAGTGTGTAAACACTGGGCACAACAAAAAATTGTTTAAAGACTCATCAAATGTTCCCCTCCACGGAAATCTTTAGTAAAAGGCGAAAGATTTATGCGTTTGAAGGGAAACCAGAGCACGGTTGAAACTTTGAAAATCCGGACTATATAGGAAAAATGTGCGGACCACCACTAATGGTGAAAATAGCGTACGGTCGTGCAGCCTGAAGCCGCGAATCGTCCGAAAATCGCCTCGTGGGACACGGCACTCGATATTTCGTGAAACCCTAGGTATGTTGCTAATGGAAAAAAGTTCCCCTCTCGACTGTGCCGTGGTGCCCGCCTTTTTGCCGAGGCGGGACGCGACGACCCGAGTGCCGCCACGCGGCAAACGGTGTAACCAAGTGCCGCCACGCGGCAAACGGGGTAACCAAATGCACGCGGCGGTCGACCGTCGCCGTGGGTACAGAAACAAAGGAAACGAGGTGCGAGTAGAAACGGGCAGTTGTAGGAAGAAATTGTATTTGCATTGTTGGTGTGTACTGTCATGTAGTGTGATGAACTGGCACGGGAGTGTTATGTCTGGGGAAAGAGCTGTTTCGGAGGTAGAAGTACATAACCTCAAAACACGTTGATGAGGTGGTCCGAGCTCCAAGTGAAATAGAAAAGCGAAACACTGCGCAGCATACTTACCTGGCGTAGGGGCTACCCTGATCAAGCAGGGGGTTCCCCCAGGGTGAGGCTCTTCCCTTGCACTTCGGTTGAGCTGACCTCTGCGATTACCCCAAATGTGGGTAACTCGGGCGCGTAATTTTTGGTAGTCGGGACTGCGTTCGCGCTGTCCCGGTGAAAAAATTTCAACTTAGTAGTTGTGAAGTAGTTGTTAAGAATTATGTACAGTGAAGTGTAATTTTTTTTTTTTTTTTTCATCTGTGTATGGTATGTAATGCATTCGTAGGTCTCAAGTTTACGGTGCCTTGGGCGAACAACCCCACCGTCTTGAAAGTGCGGAAGGAAGGTACGTAATTGTGCATGGTAATAGTTGAAAAAAGAAAAAAAAAATTCCCATGAACGATACTTGTCCAATTCGATTTTTCAGATTTCCCCCTCCCCGCCTCACCCCCGGGCCCAGTGGTTTAACGGTAACCGGCCCAGTGTGTAAACACTGGGCACAACAAAAAATTGTTTAAAGACTCATCAAATGTTCCCCTCCACGGAAATCTTTAGTAAAAGGCGAAAGATTTATGCGTTTGAAGGGAAACCAGAGCACGGTTGAAACTTTGAAAATCCGGACTATATAGGAAAAATGTGCGGACCACCACTAATGGTGAAAATAGCGTACGGTCGTGCAGCCTGAAGCCGCGAATCGTCCGAAAATCGCCTCGTGGGACACGGCACTCGATATTTCGTGAAACCCTAGGTATGTTGCTAATGGAAAAAAGTTCCCCTCTCGACTGTGCCGTGGTGCCCGCCTTTTTGCCGAGGCGGACGCGACGACCCGAGTGCCGCCACGCGGCAAACGGTGTAACCAAGTGCCGCCACGCGGCAAACGGGGTAACCAAATGCACGCGGCGGTCGACCGTCGCCGTGGGTACAGAAACAAAGGAAACGAGGTGCGAGTAGAAACGGGCAGTTGTAGGAAGAAATTGTATTTGCATTGTTGGTGTGTACTGTCATGTAGTGTGATGAACTGGCACGGGAGTGTTATGTCTGGGGAAAGAGCTGTTTCGGAGGTAGAAGTACATAACCTCAAAACACGTTGATGAGGTGGTCCGAGCTCCAAGTGAAATAGAAAAGCGAAACACTGCGCAGCATACTTACCTGGCGTAGGGGCTACCCTGATCAAGCAGGGGGTTCCCCCAGGGTGAGGCTCTTCCCTTGCACTTCGGTTGAGCTGACCTCTGCGATTACCCCAAATGTGGGTAACTCGGGCGCGTAATTTTTGGTAGTCGGGACTGCGTTCGCGCTGTCCCGGTGAAAAAATTTCAACTTAGTAGTTGTGAAGTAGTGTTAAGAATTATGTACAGTGAAGTGTAATTTTTTTTTTTTTTTTCATCTGTGTATGGTATGTAATGCATTCGTAGGTCTCAAGTTTACGGTGCCTTGGCGAACAACCCCACCGTCTTGAAAGTGCGGAAGGAAGGTACGTAATTGTGCATGGTAATAGTTGAAAAAAGAAAAAAAAAATTCCCATGAACGATACTTGTCCAATTCGATTTTTCAGATTTCCCCCTCCCCGCCTCACCCCCGGGCCCAGTGGTTTAACGGTAACCGGCCCAGTGTGTAAACACTGGGCACAACAAAAAATTGTTTAAAGACTCATCAAATGTTCCCCTCCACGGAAATCTTTAGTAAAAGGCGAAAGATTTATGCGTTTGAAGGGAAACCAGAGCACGGTTGAAACTTTGAAAATCCGGACTATATAGGAAAAATGTGCGGACCACCACTAATGGTGAAAATAGCGTACGGTCGTGCAGCCTGAAGCCGCGAATCGTCCGAAAATCGCCTCGTGGGACACGGCACTCGATATTTCGTGAAACCCTAGGTATGTTGCTAATGGAAAAAAGTTCCCCTCTCGACTGTGCCGTGGTGCCCGCCTTTTTGCCGAGGCGGACGCGACGACCCGAGTGCCGCCACGCGGCAAACGGTGTAACCAAGTGCCGCCACGCGGCAAACGGGGTAACCAAATGCACGCGGCGGTCGACCGTCGCCGTGGGTACAGAAACAAAGGAAACGAGGTGCGAGTAGAAACGGGCAGTTGTAGGAAGAAATTGTATTTGCATTGTTGGTGTGTACTGTCATGTAGTGTGATGAACTGGCACGGGAGTGTTATGTCTGGGGAAAGAGCTGTTTCGGAGGTAGAAGTACATAACCTCAAAACACGTTGATGAGGTGGTCCGAGCTCCAAGTGAAATAGAAAAGCGAAACACTGCGCAGCATACTTACCTGGCGTAGGGGCTACCCTGATCAAGCAGGGGGTTCCCCCAGGGTGAGGCTCTTCCCTTGCACTTCGGTTGAGCTGACCTCTGCGATTACCCCAAATGTGGGTAACTCGGGCGCGTAATTTTTGGTAGTCGGGACTGCGTTCGCGCTGTCCCGGTGAAAAAATTTCAACTTAGTAGTTGTGAAGTAGTGTTAAGAATTATGTACAGTGAAGTGTAATTTTTTTTTTTTTTTTCATCTGTGTATGGTATGTAATGCATTCGTAGGTCTCAAGTTTACGGTGCCTTGGCGAACAACCCCACCGTCTTGAAAGTGCGGAAGGAAGGTACGTAATTGTGCATGGTAATAGTTGAAAAAAGAAAAAAAAAATTCCCATGAACGATACTTGTCCAATTCGATTTTTCAGATTTCCCCCTCCCCGCCTCACCCCCGGGCCCAGTGGTTTAACGGTAACCGGCCCAGTGTGTAAACACTGGGCACAACAAAAAATTGTTTAAAGACTCATCAAATGTTCCCCTCCACGGAAATCTTTAGTAAAAGGCGAAAGATTTATGCGTTTGAAGGGAAACCAGAGCACGGTTGAAACTTTGAAAATCCGGACTATATAGGAAAAATGTGCGGACCACCACTAATGGTGAAAATAGCGTACGGTCGTGCAGCCTGAAGCCGCGAATCGTCCGAAAATCGCCTCGTGGGACACGGCACTCGATATTTCGTGAAACCCTAGGTATGTTGCTAATGGAAAAAAGTTCCCCTCTCGACTGTGCCGTGGTGCCCGCCTTTTTGCCGAGGCGGACGCGACGACCCGAGTGCCGCCACGCGGCAAACGGTGTAACCAAGTGCCGCCACGCGGCAAACGGGGTAACCAAATGCACGCGGCGGTCGACCGTCGCCGTGGGTACAGAAACAAAGGAAACGAGGTGCGAGTAGAAACGGGCAGTTGTAGGAAGAAATTGTATTTGCATTGTTGGTGTGTACTGTCATGTAGTGTGATGAACTGGCACGGGAGTGTTATGTCTGGGGAAAGAGCTGTTTCGGAGGTAGAAGTACATAACCTCAAAACACGTTGATGAGGTGGTCCGAGCTCCAAGTGAAATAGAAAAGCGAAACACTGCGCAGCATACTTACCTGGCGTAGGGGCTACCCTGATCAAGCAGGGGGTTCCCCCAGGGTGAGGCTCTTCCCTTGCACTTCGGTTGAGCTGACCTCTGCGATTACCCCAAATGTGGGTAACTCGGGCGCGTAATTTTTGGTAGTCGGGACTGCGTTCGCGCTGTCCCGGTGAAAAAATTTCAACTTAGTAGTTGTGAAGTAGTGTTAAGAATTATGTACAGTGAAGTGTAATTTTTTTTTTTTTTTTCATCTGTGTATGGTATGTAATGCATTCGTAGGTCTCAAGTTTACGGTGCCTTGGCGAACAACCCCACCGTCTTGAAAGTGCGGAAGGAAGGTACGTAATTGTGCATGGTAATAGTTGAAAAAAGAAAAAAAAAATTCCCATGAACGATACTTGTCCAATTCGATTTTTCAGATTTCCCCCTCCCCGCCTCACCCCCGGGCCCAGTGGTTTAACGGTAACCGGCCCAGTGTGTAAACACTGGGCACAACAAAAAATTGTTTAAAGACTCATCAAATGTTCCCCTCCACGGAAATCTTTAGTAAAAGGCGAAAGATTTATGCGTTTGAAGGGAAACCAGAGCACGGTTGAAACTTTGAAAATCCGGACTATATAGGAAAAATGTGCGGACCACCACTAATGGTGAAAATAGCGTACGGTCGTGCAGCCTGAAGCCGCGAATCGTCCGAAAATCGCCTCGTGGGACACGGCACTCGATATTTCGTGAAACCCTAGGTATGTTGCTAATGGAAAAAAGTTCCCCTCTCGACTGTGCCGTGGTGCCCGCCTTTTTGCCGAGGCGGACGCGACGACCCGAGTGCCGCCACGCGGCAAACGGTGTAACCAAGTGCCGCCACGCGGCAAACGGGGTAACCAAATGCACGCGGCGGTCGACCGTCGCCGTGGGTACAGAAACAAAGGAAACGAGGTGCGAGTAGAAACGGGCAGTTGTAGGAAGAAATTGTATTTGCATTGTTGGTGTGTACTGTCATGTAGTGTGATGAACTGGCACGGGAGTGTTATGTCTGGGGAAAGAGCTGTTTCGGAGGTAGAAGTACATAACCTCAAAACACGTTGATGAGGTGGTCCGAGCTCCAAGTGAAATAGAAAAGCGAAACACTGCGCAGCATACTTACCTGGCGTAGGGGCTACCCTGATCAAGCAGGGGGTTCCCCCAGGGTGAGGCTCTTCCCTTGCACTTCGGTTGAGCTGACCTCTGCGATTACCCCAAATGTGGGTAACTCGGGCGCGTAATTTTTGGTAGTCGGGACTGCGTTCGCGCTGTCCCGGTGAAAAAATTTCAACTTAGTAGTTGTGAAGTAGTGTTAAGAATTATGTACAGTGAAGTGTAATTTTTTTTTTTTTTTTCATCTGTGTATGGTATGTAATGCATTCGTAGGTCTCAAGTTTACGGTGCCTTGGCGAACAACCCCACCGTCTTGAAAGTGCGGAAGGAAGGTACGTAATTGTGCATGGTAATAGTTGAAAAAAGAAAAAAAAAATTCCCATGAACGATACTTGTCCAATTCGATTTTTCAGATTTCCCCCTCCCCGCCTCACCCCCGGGCCCAGTGGTTTAACGGTAACCGGCCCAGTGTGTAAACACTGGGCACAACAAAAAATTGTTTAAAGACTCATCAAATGTTCCCCTCCACGGAAATCTTTAGTAAAAGGCGAAAGATTTATGCGTTTGAAGGGAAACCAGAGCACGGTTGAAACTTTGAAAATCCGGACTATATAGGAAAAATGTGCGGACCACCACTAATGGTGAAAATAGCGTACGGTCGTGCAGCCTGAAGCCGCGAATCGTCCGAAAATCGCCTCGTGGGACACGGCACTCGATATTTCGTGAAACCCTAGGTATGTTGCTAATGGAAAAAAGTTCCCCTCTCGACTGTGCCGTGGTGCCCGCCTTTTTGCCGAGGCGGACGCGACGACCCGAGTGCCGCCACGCGGCAAACGGTGTAACCAAGTGCCGCCACGCGGCAAACGGGGTAACCAAATGCACGCGGCGGTCGACCGTCGCCGTGGGTACAGAAACAAAGGAAACGAGGTGCGAGTAGAAACGGGCAGTTGTAGGAAGAAATTGTATTTGCATTGTTGGTGTGTACTGTCATGTAGTGTGATGAACTGGCACGGGAGTGTTATGTCTGGGGAAAGAGCTGTTTCGGAGGTAGAAGTACATAACCTCAAAACACGTTGATGAGGTGGTCCGAGCTCCAAGTGAAATAGAAAAGCGAAACACTGCGCAGCATACTTACCTGGCGTAGGGGCTACCCTGATCAAGCAGGGGGTTCCCCCAGGGTGAGGCTCTTCCCTTGCACTTCGGTTGAGCTGACCTCTGCGATTACCCCAAATGTGGGTAACTCGGGCGCGTAATTTTTGGTAGTCGGGACTGCGTTCGCGCTGTCCCGGTGAAAAAATTTCAACTTAGTAGTTGTGAAGTAGTGTTAAGAATTATGTACAGTGAAGTGTAATTTTTTTTTTTTTTTTCATCTGTGTATGGTATGTAATGCATTCGTAGGTCTCAAGTTTACGGTGCCTTGGCGAACAACCCCACCGTCTTGAAAGTGCGGAAGGAAGGTACGTAATTGTGCATGGTAATAGTTGAAAAAAGAAAAAAAAAATTCCCATGAACGATACTTGTCCAATTCGATTTTTCAGATTTCCCCCTCCCCGCCTCACCCCCGGGCCCAGTGGTTTAACGGTAACCGGCCCAGTGTGTAAACACTGGGCACAACAAAAAATTGTTTAAAGACTCATCAAATGTTCCCCTCCACGGAAATCTTTAGTAAAAGGCGAAAGATTTATGCGTTTGAAGGGAAACCAGAGCACGGTTGAAACTTTGAAAATCCGGACTATATAGGAAAAATGTGCGGACCACCACTAATGGTGAAAATAGCGTACGGTCGTGCAGCCTGAAGCCGCGAATCGTCCGAAAATCGCCTCGTGGGACACGGCACTCGATATTTCGTGAAACCCTAGGTATGTTGCTAATGGAAAAAAGTTCCCCTCTCGACTGTGCCGTGGTGCCCGCCTTTTTGCCGAGGCGGACGCGACGACCCGAGTGCCGCCACGCGGCAAACGGTGTAACCAAGTGCCGCCACGCGGCAAACGGGGTAACCAAATGCACGCGGCGGTCGACCGTCGCCGTGGGTACAGAAACAAAGGAAACGAGGTGCGAGTAGAAACGGGCAGTTGTAGGAAGAAATTGTATTTGCATTGTTGGTGTGTACTGTCATGTAGTGTGATGAACTGGCACGGGAGTGTTATGTCTGGGGAAAGAGCTGTTTCGGAGGTAGAAGTACATAACCTCAAAACACGTTGATGAGGTGGTCCGAGCTCCAAGTGAAATAGAAAAGCGAAACACTGCGCAGCATACTTACCTGGCGTAGGGGCTACCCTGATCAAGCAGGGGGTTCCCCCAGGGTGAGGCTCTTCCCTTGCACTTCGGTTGAGCTGACCTCTGCGATTACCCCAAATGTGGGTAACTCGGGCGCGTAATTTTTGGTAGTCGGGACTGCGTTCGCGCTGTCCCGGTGAAAAAATTTCAACTTAGTAGTTGTGAAGTAGTGTTAAGAATTATGTACAGTGAAGTGTAATTTTTTTTTTTTTTTTCATCTGTGTATGGTATGTAATGCATTCGTAGGTCTCAAGTTTACGGTGCCTTGGCGAACAACCCCACCGTCTTGAAAGTGCGGAAGGAAGGTACGTAATTGTGCATGGTAATAGTTGAAAAAAGAAAAAAAAAATTCCCATGAACGATACTTGTCCAATTCGATTTTTCAGATTTCCCCCTCCCCGCCTCACCCCCGGGCCCAGTGGTTTAACGGTAACCGGCCCAGTGTGTAAACACTGGGCACAACAAAAAATTGTTTAAAGACTCATCAAATGTTCCCCTCCACGGAAATCTTTAGTAAAAGGCGAAAGATTTATGCGTTTGAAGGGAAACCAGAGCACGGTTGAAACTTTGAAAATCCGGACTATATAGGAAAAATGTGCGGACCACCACTAATGGTGAAAATAGCGTACGGTCGTGCAGCCTGAAGCCGCGAATCGTCCGAAAATCGCCTCGTGGGACACGGCACTCGATATTTCGTGAAACCCTAGGTATGTTGCTAATGGAAAAAAGTTCCCCTCTCGACTGTGCCGTGGTGCCCGCCTTTTTGCCGAGGCGGACGCGACGACCCGAGTGCCGCCACGCGGCAAACGGTGTAACCAAGTGCCGCCACGCGGCAAACGGGGTAACCAAATGCACGCGGCGGTCGACCGTCGCCGTGGGTACAGAAACAAAGGAAACGAGGTGCGAGTAGAAACGGGCAGTTGTAGGAAGAAATTGTATTTGCATTGTTGGTGTGTACTGTCATGTAGTGTGATGAACTGGCACGGGAGTGTTATGTCTGGGGAAAGAGCTGTTTCGGAGGTAGAAGTACATAACCTCAAAACACGTTGATGAGGTGGTCCGAGCTCCAAGTGAAATAGAAAAGCGAAACACTGCGCAGCATACTTACCTGGCGTAGGGGCTACCCTGATCAAGCAGGGGGTTCCCCCAGGGTGAGGCTCTTCCCTTGCACTTCGGTTGAGCTGACCTCTGCGATTACCCCAAATGTGGGTAACTCGGGCGCGTAATTTTTGGTAGTCGGGACTGCGTTCGCGCTGTCCCGGTGAAAAAATTTCAACTTAGTAGTTGTGAAGTAGTGTTAAGAATTATGTACAGTGAAGTGTAATTTTTTTTTTTTTTTTCATCTGTGTATGGTATGTAATGCATTCGTAGGTCTCAAGTTTACGGTGCCTTGGCGAACAACCCCACCGTCTTGAAAGTGCGGAAGGAAGGTACGTAATTGTGCATGGTAATAGTTGAAAAAAGAAAAAAAAAATTCCCATGAACGATACTTGTCCAATTCGATTTTTCAGATTTCCCCCTCCCCGCCTCACCCCCGGGCCCAGTGGTTTAACGGTAACCGGCCCAGTGTGTAAACACTGGGCACAACAAAAAATTGTTTAAAGACTCATCAAATGTTCCCCTCCACGGAAATCTTTAGTTTTTTTTTTTTTTTTTTTTTTTTTTTTTTTACAAAGGGAACTCCCACTGAAGGGAGTTACCCACCAAAAAATTCATCTTTAATATAAAAAGCGGATACAGGTGAACACAAATAAAACACAACATAGAACACGAATACATGGCCACAAGGGCGAATGGTGACAATCTTTATTCAACACTGACGAAACGGGGCCCCTCCGACGATACCGTCCTAGAGGTCCAGCTGCTTGTTGGGCGGCGAATCTTCTGTGGGCTGCCGGGGGCGACTCGGGGCGCAGAAGGTGCCGGGCCGCAGATGAAGACGGTCCGGAGCAGTGGCGATGGTAGGCAGTAGTTCACTGAGAGCAGAGATCGTGATGGGATGATGCCTGGTAACATTCCTCAGAGCCAACCGTGGACGTGGTGATCACCGTCGTCAGCTGCCGGGCCCACCAGCCGCGACTGCACCAGCGTCAACGTCATCGGGGTCAGGGCGTCTCAAATGATCGTAGGTAAAGAGCGGTCGGCGGGGGTGAGGGGCGTCAGGCAGGGGCTCTGCAAGGAGTCGGATCAGGGGGTTGTCAGAACGCCGGCAGTGGCGGAGGAACTTCTTAGTCACCTTGCAGAGCAGCTCGTGTAAGTGCGGGAGCCCAGTCTGGTCCAGGAGGGTCTGCCGTAAGGTGGCGCGAGGGAGACCGAGCAGGAGGCGGGCACCGAGAAAGTAGGACCGGGCGATCGGACGGAGGTTGTACAGAGAGGAGTGGACCCAAGCCGGGCACGCGTAGAGGAAGTGGGGAAGAACGAAGGAACGGTAGGCAGTCACACGAACGTCGAGAGGGGTGCCGGATGTCGGTCTGAGTACGGTGGCCAGCTGAGCCATGACGGCACGGGACTTGGTGCGGATGGAGTCGAGGTGCGGCAGAAAAGTAAAGGTATTGTCTAGGGTGACCCCCAGATAACGGATGCGAGGCGACCAGGGGATGGCTACGGCGGAGATGACTGGCGGGTGGTCGTGGTGTGGATGAAGTCGGGAGAAGAGGATGGATCGTGATTTAGAGTGAGTGAGCCCGATGCCATGCGCGAGGAACTGATTGTTGAGGGAAGTGAGGCCGCGGCCGAGACGGTCGCAGAGCAGCCGCTCGGAAACTGAAGAGGCCAGGAGACAGGTATCATCGGCGTACTGGACAAGATAGGTGCCGGGAGGGGGCTTGAGATCAGAGATGTGGAGGGTAAAAAGTAGCGGTGAGAGAATGGCGCCCTGGGGGACGCCGGCGGAGATGGGGCGGGGGCCGGAGAGGACCCCCTCCACCCGAACCCGGAAGGTGCGACCCTCCAGGAAGGAGCAGAGGAGGCGGACGAGATGAGATGAGAGGTCGGTGGCAGAGAGGCGCTGGAGGAGCTGGGCATGCGGAACGGAATCGAAAGCACGGGCGAGGTCAAGAAGCACCATGCCCGTGTGTTGCCGCCTGGCGAATCCCTGGACCACCAGGTGCTCCACACGGGCAATGGCGTGGGTCGTCGAGTGGCGGGGGCGGAAACCGAACTGGTGGCGGGGTAGAAGGTCCAGGGTGGTGACTTGAAAGAGGAGACGGCGGTGGATCGCCCGTTCCGCGACCTTGGACAGAATAGGAAGAAGCGAGATGGGCCGAAAAGATGAAGGGAGAGACGGGGGCTTGCCAGGTTTGGGGATGGGTGAGACGATGGCGGTTTTCCAGGGGGTGGGGAAGTGGCAGAGGAGGAACATTGCGTTGAAAAGACGGGTCAGAAACACAAGGGCCTTGCGAGGTAGGGCACGGAGCACGGGGGAGGGCAGAGAGTCGTGGCCAGGAGCAGAACGGGGCCGAAGGCGGGCGAGCAGGGTGCGGACCTCGGAAGGCGTGACGAGCGGCAGGGGGAAGGTGGCCGGAAGGGGGGGCAAAGTGACGTGGCGAGACAGGAGGCGGGCCCCGTCCTCGTCGTCCGAAGACTCGGAGGACAGGGAAGGGCCGGGTGCGGATGCGAAGGTGGTCGCCAGGTAGGCGGCCACCGCCTCGGATCGCTCCGAGGCCGTTTCCGCCACACCCGTGGGGGTGGTCAGCGGGGGGATGGTGGTAGGAACCGAGCGGAGACGACGGACGTGAGACCAGAGGGAGCCGGAGCAAGCAGAGAGGGATTGGAGACGCCGAGTCTCCAGACGGGCCCTCCACTCCGCGACCAATCGCCGGCAGCGCCCCCGCAGCACCAGGTACACCCGCCGGTGCAGCAGGGAACGACTAGCCTGCCAGAGGACGCGGAAGCGGTTGCGCAAGGACAAGGCGTCCCGGAGGTAAGGCGGAAATGGGTCGACAAGGGGACGGGGGGGAACCAGAGGTATGTTGGCAGAGGCGGCCGCGGAAATGGCGTCGGTCAGCGAGAGAACGTTGGCGTCAAGGCGGGCAGGGGTATCGAACGGAACAGACAGGTCAATGGCAGCGGAGAGGGAACGCTGAAAACCGCCCCAGTCGGCCTTGGGAAAATCGAAGCGGGGGAGGTGGGGGTTAGAATGGGGGTGAAAGTGAAGTGTGGCAAGAACAGGCAAGTGGTCGGAGGTGCCGGAGGCGATGGTGGTGAGATCCGAGAGAATGGGGAGGGGCGTGGACAGTGCAAAGTCGATGATGCTGGG
Source organism: Bacillus rossius redtenbacheri (assembly GCF_032445375.1). Classification (NCBI taxonomy): domain Eukaryota; kingdom Metazoa; phylum Arthropoda; class Insecta; order Phasmatodea; family Bacillidae; genus Bacillus; species Bacillus rossius. The sequence continues at coordinate 15,916 of NW_026962660.1, read as the reverse complement.
TTGCCGGTTGAGCTGGGCCGGAAAAAATGTCGGGGTCGGAGGGGCATAAAGAGAGAGAGGAGTACGCCGAAGGAGTTGCCGGAGGGAGCTGCCCCGCCGGTTTGCGGCGGCACAGCCCCAGAAGGGATGGGTGGCGTTGAAGTCCCCGGCCAGCACGACGTGGGCGTCGAGCCGACCGAGGGCGACAACGTCGGCCGTGGGAAAGGCGAACTGAGGGGGGAGGTACAAGGATACCAAGGTCAGGGAGTACGGGAGGCCGTGCAAGCGCACAGCAACCGCCTCGGCCGCGGGGGAAGAAGGGATGCGACGGCGATGATGTGAAATGGTGTTGCGGACGAGTAACGCCACCCCCCCGCCCCGACCATCGCGATCGGCACGGTGGACCGCATACCCGGGGACCAGGACGGGGGCAGAGGGGGAGAGCCAGGTCTCAGAAAGGAACACGACGTCGGGCGATCGCTCGTGGAGCAGGTGCAAAAGGTCGTGGAGCTTAGGGAGGAGGGAAAAGACGTTCCAGATGAGGACACTAAGGGGAGGGGCGGGATCCATCGAAGAAATTCAGAAGGGCCTGGAGGAGCACTTCGAACTTCTCGGTGGAGGTGCGGGCTCGGGAGAGTGCCGTCAGGACAGTCCGGATGAGCGGGAGGTACTGTCGGATGAATGAAATGAAGTCGTGAATGAGGGATGAAAGCGACGAGCAGTCTGAGTCGGAGGCAAGCGGTCGAGAGTCAGAAGAAGGAGCGGAAGGAGGAGGGTGCGAGGTGGCAGAGGGGGGAACAACCGGTACAACGGGGGGAGGGCGTGCCCAAGCATTGGTGGAGAGAGCAGGAAACGTCTTGGGATCGGACAGGGACGGGACAGAGGGCCCGGTCCCCACGGCAGTCGTCGTGGCGTCAGTGAGTCGTTGAGGGTGTCGGCGCAGGTAAGCCTGAATCACGCGACAGTCAGTGGAAGTAGCGAAGTGGGCCCCGTCACAGAGCGTGCAGCGTCGGGTAGTCGAGGTGCAGTCCCGAGACCAGTGGGGCCCAGCGCACTTGAAACAGGCGAGGTCCCGGTGGCATCGGGAGGACGGGTGTCCAGGCCGCTGGCAGCGGTAGCACTGAGGTACGCGCCCCGAGCCGCGGTATTTCTCAACTGCCACCACCCAGCAGCCCAATGTCTTCAACTTCAGGAAGGGGGCTGCCTCACCCAGACCGGATGTAGTGACCAGGAAAGGCCGGGTCGTTGAAGTAGGAGAGGTGCGCATGGCCACCACAGATGCCACAGGTAGGTGCAGGTCGAGCAGGGACTGGGTGACCTCGTCAGCCGTCGTGGAGAGAGGGAGTTTCTTGATCACAACTCGATCGGCACGCTCGTCGGGGCGGAGATGGGTGTAGGGTTTATATCCGAGGCGTTGGAGTTCGTCAAATAGGAGCTGGTGGTCCTGAGGGTTGCTGGTATAAAAGGAGGTGCGGTCATTGACGGAGGTGACAGAGAGAGGACCGGAGAGGAGAGACTGAAAACGTTGTGCAGTGGCGAAGGGGCCGGCTGTGGGCGTGAGAAGGCAGGCGATCGGAGGCATGCGAGGCGTGCGAGGAGTGGAGGTAGGCGGGCGAGGCGCCGCCGAGGAGGAGGCACGAGGCTGCGAGGCTGGAGGGCGGGGTGGAGCACGAGATGAGCTGGGACTCGTCGAAGAGGGGCCCGGGAGAGTGGTGAAGGGCACAGGAGGAGGTTGCGTGTCGGGCCGGTGCCGTTTAGCATGCTGCTTGCGGCGGGGCTTGGCAGTCAAGGGTCGGTCCGAGGAGGCAGCCCCAGCGCCGTCGTCGGTGTCGGTATCCGGTAGACTGAGGAGACTGTCGTAGCGGTTGCTGGTAGGGACGGCATCGTCGGAGGAGTGCTGGTCGGGGTGGGCGCGCTTGACGGTCTTCGTGGGAACGATGAAGCCGGTGTCCATGGGAGTAGCAGTCGCAGCAGGAGGAACGGCGGCAGGCGGTGAGTCGGTCGGCAACAGCGGAAGAGAAGGCGCAGGAGACATGATCGGTGAAGTGATGCAGGCCGTGGTGGTAGTAGTAGTCACAGTTGGTGGTGTTGGAGCAGAGGTAGTCGTAGGCAGAGCGAGGATGGTGGAGACGTCCAGGCCGTGAAGATGTTCCGTCTCGCTGACCTTAATGCAAACAGTCTGGGTGCGCAGCCCGGCCGGCGCGGGGGAGGGAGGCGGAGCCACCCCCCCGACCCCAGCAGCGCCCGCCTCCCCAGACCCGACTTGCATGGTCTCCAAGCGCTGGCGATGCGGTCCACAGTATTGTCGTGGCTGGGGTGGCCGATTGTCAGTAGTCATCACATCGCCAGAACCGGCCTCGGCCGAGGGCCTCGGACCAAAGTCGTCCCCGCCCTGGTTCGGCGTCATCGGGAGAGAGTCCATTCCAAACTCTCCCCTCGGCCTCCCCAATAGGCTACAACTTGGTTGCCGGGAGTCACAAGAAGTGGCCTCGGCCGATGGCCTCTGACCGAGGTCGCCCCCGCCCTGGTTTGGCTTCATCGGGAGGGAGTCCATTCCAAACTCCCCCCTCAGCCGCCCCAATAGGCCGCGACTCGGTGGCGCACAGCACTCACAAGAAGAAGATCTAGGATCTAAGAACTAGATCTACACAAGAGCACTCCTGGTGGTCGACTCAGGAACTAGCAGCAGCAGGTCTCGGCGGCTCGCTGAAATTGCTGAAAGGAAACCAGTTAGTTAATGGCCAAAAGTGCTCAGATTTGCTTCAAAAAGCTTTTAAAAAATTCCCCTGAACAGTTTGATGCCTTTGAAGGGAAACCAGAGCACGGTTGAAACTTTGAAAATCCGGACTATATAGGAAAAATGTGCGGACCACCACTAATGGTGAAAATAGCGTACGGTCGTGCAGCCTGAAGCCGCGAATCGTCCGAAAATCGCCTCGTGGGACACGGCACTCGATATTTCGTGAAACCCTAGGTATGTTGCTAATGGAAAAAAGTTCCCCTCTCGACTGTGCCGTGGTGCCCGCCTTTTTGCCGAGGCGGACGCGACGACCCGAGTGCCGCCACGCGGCAAACGGTGTAACCAAGTGCCGCCACGCGGCAAACGGGGTAACCAAATGCACGCGGCGGTCGACCGTCGCCGTGGGTACAGAAACAAAGGAAACGAGGTGCGAGTAGAAACGGGCAGTTGTAGGAAGAAATTGTATTTGCATTGTTGGTGTGTACTGTCATGTAGTGTGATGAACTGGCACGGGAGTGTTATGTCTGGGGAAAGAGCTGTTTCGGAGGTAGAAGTACATAACCTCAAAACACGTTGATGAGGTGGTCCGAGCTCCAAGTGAAATAGAAAAGCGAAACACTGCGCAGCATACTTACCTGGCGTAGGGGCTACCCTGATCAAGCAGGGGGTTCCCCCAGGGTGAGGCTCTTCCCTTGCACTTCGGTTGAGCTGACCTCTGCGATTACCCCAAATGTGGGTAACTCGGGCGCGTAATTTTTGGTAGTCGGGACTGCGTTCGCGCTGTCCCGGTGAAAAAATTTCAACTTAGTAGTTGTGAAGTAGTGTTAAGAATTATGTACAGTGAAGTGTAATTTTTTTTTTTTTTTTCATCTGTGTATGGTATGTAATGCATTCGTAGGTCTCAAGTTTACGGTGCCTTGGCGAACAACCCCACCGTCTTGAAAGTGCGGAAGGAAGGTACGTAATTGTGCATGGTAATAGTTGAAAAAAGAAAAAAAAAATTCCCATGAACGATACTTGTCCAATTCGATTTTTCAGATTTCCCCCTCCCCGCCTCACCCCCGGGCCCAGTGGTTTAACGGTAACCGGCCCAGTGTGTAAACACTGGGCACAACAAAAAATTGTTTAAAGACTCATCAAATGTTCCCCTCCACGGAAATCTTTAGTAAAAGGCGAAAGATTTATGCGTTTGAAGGGAAACCAGAGCACGGTTGAAACTTTGAAAATCCGGACTATATAGGAAAAATGTGCGGACCACCACTAATGGTGAAAATAGCGTACGGTCGTGCAGCCTGAAGCCGCGAATCGTCCGAAAATCGCCTCGTGGGACACGGCACTCGATATTTCGTGAAACCCTAGGTATGTTGCTAATGGAAAAAAGTTCCCCTCTCGACTGTGCCGTGGTGCCCGCCTTTTTGCCGAGGCGGACGCGACGACCCGAGTGCCGCCACGCGGCAAACGGTGTAACCAAGTGCCGCCACGCGGCAAACGGGGTAACCAAATGCACGCGGCGGTCGACCGTCGCCGTGGGTACAGAAACAAAGGAAACGAGGTGCGAGTAGAAACGGGCAGTTGTAGGAAGAAATTGTATTTGCATTGTTGGTGTGTACTGTCATGTAGTGTGATGAACTGGCACGGGAGTGTTATGTCTGGGGAAAGAGCTGTTTCGGAGGTAGAAGTACATAACCTCAAAACACGTTGATGAGGTGGTCCGAGCTCCAAGTGAAATAGAAAAGCGAAACACTGCGCAGCATACTTACCTGGCGTAGGGGCTACCCTGATCAAGCAGGGGGTTCCCCCAGGGTGAGGCTCTTCCCTTGCACTTCGGTTGAGCTGACCTCTGCGATTACCCCAAATGTGGGTAACTCGGGCGCGTAATTTTTGGTAGTCGGGACTGCGTTCGCGCTGTCCCGGTGAAAAAATTTCAACTTAGTAGTTGTGAAGTAGTGTTAAGAATTATGTACAGTGAAGTGTAATTTTTTTTTTTTTTTTCATCTGTGTATGGTATGTAATGCATTCGTAGGTCTCAAGTTTACGGTGCCTTGGCGAACAACCCCACCGTCTTGAAAGTGCGGAAGGAAGGTACGTAATTGTGCATGGTAATAGTTGAAAAAAGAAAAAAAAAATTCCCATGAACGATACTTGTCCAATTCGATTTTTCAGATTTCCCCCTCCCCGCCTCACCCCCGGGCCCAGTGGTTTAACGGTAACCGGCCCAGTGTGTAAACACTGGGCACAACAAAAAATTGTTTAAAGACTCATCAAATGTTCCCCTCCACGGAAATCTTTAGTAAAAGGCGAAAGATTTATGCGTTTGAAGGGAAACCAGAGCACGGTTGAAACTTTGAAAATCCGGACTATATAGGAAAAATGTGCGGACCACCACTAATGGTGAAAATAGCGTACGGTCGTGCAGCCTGAAGCCGCGAATCGTCCGAAAATCGCCTCGTGGGACACGGCACTCGATATTTCGTGAAACCCTAGGTATGTTGCTAATGGAAAAAAGTTCCCCTCTCGACTGTGCCGTGGTGCCCGCCTTTTTGCCGAGGCGGACGCGACGACCCGAGTGCCGCCACGCGGCAAACGGTGTAACCAAGTGCCGCCACGCGGCAAACGGGGTAACCAAATGCACGCGGCGGTCGACCGTCGCCGTGGGTACAGAAACAAAGGAAACGAGGTGCGAGTAGAAACGGGCAGTTGTAGGAAGAAATTGTATTTGCATTGTTGGTGTGTACTGTCATGTAGTGTGATGAACTGGCACGGGAGTGTTATGTCTGGGGAAAGAGCTGTTTCGGAGGTAGAAGTACATAACCTCAAAACACGTTGATGAGGTGGTCCGAGCTCCAAGTGAAATAGAAAAGCGAAACACTGCGCAGCATACTTACCTGGCGTAGGGGCTACCCTGATCAAGCAGGGGGTTCCCCCAGGGTGAGGCTCTTCCCTTGCACTTCGGTTGAGCTGACCTCTGCGATTACCCCAAATGTGGGTAACTCGGGCGCGTAATTTTTGGTAGTCGGGACTGCGTTCGCGCTGTCCCGGTGAAAAAATTTCAACTTAGTAGTTGTGAAGTAGTGTTAAGAATTATGTACAGTGAAGTGTAATTTTTTTTTTTTTTTTCATCTGTGTATGGTATGTAATGCATTCGTAGGTCTCAAGTTTACGGTGCCTTGGCGAACAACCCCACCGTCTTGAAAGTGCGGAAGGAAGGTACGTAATTGTGCATGGTAATAGTTGAAAAAAGAAAAAAAAAATTCCCATGAACGATACTTGTCCAATTCGATTTTTCAGATTTCCCCCTCCCCGCCTCACCCCCGGGCCCAGTGGTTTAACGGTAACCGGCCCAGTGTGTAAACACTGGGCACAACAAAAAATTGTTTAAAGACTCATCAAATGTTCCCCTCCACGGAAATCTTTAGTAAAAGGCGAAAGATTTATGCGTTTGAAGGGAAACCAGAGCACGGTTGAAACTTTGAAAATCCGGACTATATAGGAAAAATGTGCGGACCACCACTAATGGTGAAAATAGCGTACGGTCGTGCAGCCTGAAGCCGCGAATCGTCCGAAAATCGCCTCGTGGGACACGGCACTCGATATTTCGTGAAACCCTAGGTATGTTGCTAATGGAAAAAAGTTCCCCTCTCGACTGTGCCGTGGTGCCCGCCTTTTTGCCGAGGCGGACGCGACGACCCGAGTGCCGCCACGCGGCAAACGGTGTAACCAAGTGCCGCCACGCGGCAAACGGGGTAACCAAATGCACGCGGCGGTCGACCGTCGCCGTGGGTACAGAAACAAAGGAAACGAGGTGCGAGTAGAAACGGGCAGTTGTAGGAAGAAATTGTATTTGCATTGTTGGTGTGTACTGTCATGTAGTGTGATGAACTGGCACGGGAGTGTTATGTCTGGGGAAAGAGCTGTTTCGGAGGTAGAAGTACATAACCTCAAAACACGTTGATGAGGTGGTCCGAGCTCCAAGTGAAATAGAAAAGCGAAACACTGCGCAGCATACTTACCTGGCGTAGGGGCTACCCTGATCAAGCAGGGGGTTCCCCCAGGGTGAGGCTCTTCCCTTGCACTTCGGTTGAGCTGACCTCTGCGATTACCCCAAATGTGGGTAACTCGGGCGCGTAATTTTTGGTAGTCGGGACTGCGTTCGCGCTGTCCCGGTGAAAAAATTTCAACTTAGTAGTTGTGAAGTAGTGTTAAGAATTATGTACAGTGAAGTGTAATTTTTTTTTTTTTTTTCATCTGTGTATGGTATGTAATGCATTCGTAGGTCTCAAGTTTACGGTGCCTTGGCGAACAACCCCACCGTCTTGAAAGTGCGGAAGGAAGGTACGTAATTGTGCATGGTAATAGTTGAAAAAAGAAAAAAAAAATTCCCATGAACGATACTTGTCCAATTCGATTTTTCAGATTTCCCCCTCCCCGCCTCACCCCCGGGCCCAGTGGTTTAACGGTAACCGGCCCAGTGTGTAAACACTGGGCACAACAAAAAATTGTTTAAAGACTCATCAAATGTTCCCCTCCACGGAAATCTTTAGTAAAAGGCGAAAGATTTATGCGTTTGAAGGGAAACCAGAGCACGGTTGAAACTTTGAAAATCCGGACTATATAGGAAAAATGTGCGGACCACCACTAATGGTGAAAATAGCGTACGGTCGTGCAGCCTGAAGCCGCGAATCGTCCGAAAATCGCCTCGTGGGACACGGCACTCGATATTTCGTGAAACCCTAGGTATGTTGCTAATGGAAAAAAGTTCCCCTCTCGACTGTGCCGTGGTGCCCGCCTTTTTGCCGAGGCGGACGCGACGACCCGAGTGCCGCCACGCGGCAAACGGTGTAACCAAGTGCCGCCACGCGGCAAACGGGGTAACCAAATGCACGCGGCGGTCGACCGTCGCCGTGGGTACAGAAACAAAGGAAACGAGGTGCGAGTAGAAACGGGCAGTTGTAGGAAGAAATTGTATTTGCATTGTTGGTGTGTACTGTCATGTAGTGTGATGAACTGGCACGGGAGTGTTATGTCTGGGGAAAGAGCTGTTTCGGAGGTAGAAGTACATAACCTCAAAACACGTTGATGAGGTGGTCCGAGCTCCAAGTGAAATAGAAAAGCGAAACACTGCGCAGCATACTTACCTGGCGTAGGGGCTACCCTGATCAAGCAGGGGGTTCCCCCAGGGTGAGGCTCTTCCCTTGCACTTCGGTTGAGCTGACCTCTGCGATTACCCCAAATGTGGGTAACTCGGGCGCGTAATTTTTGGTAGTCGGGACTGCGTTCGCGCTGTCCCGGTGAAAAAATTTCAACTTAGTAGTTGTGAAGTAGTGTTAAGAATTATGTACAGTGAAGTGTAATTTTTTTTTTTTTTTTCATCTGTGTATGGTATGTAATGCATTCGTAGGTCTCAAGTTTACGGTGCCTTGGCGAACAACCCCACCGTCTTGAAAGTGCGGAAGGAAGGTACGTAATTGTGCATGGTAATAGTTGAAAAAAGAAAAAAAAAATTCCCATGAACGATACTTGTCCAATTCGATTTTTCAGATTTCCCCCTCCCCGCCTCACCCCCGGGCCCAGTGGTTTAACGGTAACCGGCCCAGTGTGTAAACACTGGGCACAACAAAAAATTGTTTAAAGACTCATCAAATGTTCCCCTCCACGGAAATCTTTAGTAAAAGGCGAAAGATTTATGCGTTTGAAGGGAAACCAGAGCACGGTTGAAACTTTGAAAATCCGGACTATATAGGAAAAATGTGCGGACCACCACTAATGGTGAAAATAGCGTACGGTCGTGCAGCCTGAAGCCGCGAATCGTCCGAAAATCGCCTCGTGGGACACGGCACTCGATATTTCGTGAAACCCTAGGTATGTTGCTAATGGAAAAAAGTTCCCCTCTCGACTGTGCCGTGGTGCCCGCCTTTTTGCCGAGGCGGACGCGACGACCCGAGTGCCGCCACGCGGCAAACGGTGTAACCAAGTGCCGCCACGCGGCAAACGGGGTAACCAAATGCACGCGGCGGTCGACCGTCGCCGTGGGTACAGAAACAAAGGAAACGAGGTGCGAGTAGAAACGGGCAGTTGTAGGAAGAAATTGTATTTGCATTGTTGGTGTGTACTGTCATGTAGTGTGATGAACTGGCACGGGAGTGTTATGTCTGGGGAAAGAGCTGTTTCGGAGGTAGAAGTACATAACCTCAAAACACGTTGATGAGGTGGTCCGAGCTCCAAGTGAAATAGAAAAGCGAAACACTGCGCAGCATACTTACCTGGCGTAGGGGCTACCCTGATCAAGCAGGGGGTTCCCCCAGGGTGAGGCTCTTCCCTTGCACTTCGGTTGAGCTGACCTCTGCGATTACCCCAAATGTGGGTAACTCGGGCGCGTAATTTTTGGTAGTCGGGACTGCGTTCGCGCTGTCCCGGTGAAAAAATTTCAACTTAGTAGTTGTGAAGTAGTGTTAAGAATTATGTACAGTGAAGTGTAATTTTTTTTTTTTTTTTCATCTGTGTATGGTATGTAATGCATTCGTAGGTCTCAAGTTTACGGTGCCTTGGCGAACAACCCCACCGTCTTGAAAGTGCGGAAGGAAGGTACGTAATTGTGCATGGTAATAGTTGAAAAAAGAAAAAAAAAATTCCCATGAACGATACTTGTCCAATTCGATTTTTCAGATTTCCCCCTCCCCGCCTCACCCCCGGGCCCAGTGGTTTAACGGTAACCGGCCCAGTGTGTAAACACTGGGCACAACAAAAAATTGTTTAAAGACTCATCAAATGTTCCCCTCCACGGAAATCTTTAGTAAAAGGCGAAAGATTTATGCGTTTGAAGGGAAACCAGAGCACGGTTGAAACTTTGAAAATCCGGACTATATAGGAAAAATGTGCGGACCACCACTAATGGTGAAAATAGCGTACGGTCGTGCAGCCTGAAGCCGCGAATCGTCCGAAAATCGCCTCGTGGGACACGGCACTCGATATTTCGTGAAACCCTAGGTATGTTGCTAATGGAAAAAAGTTCCCCTCTCGACTGTGCCGTGGTGCCCGCCTTTTTGCCGAGGCGGACGCGACGACCCGAGTGCCGCCACGCGGCAAACGGTGTAACCAAGTGCCGCCACGCGGCAAACGGGGTAACCAAATGCACGCGGCGGTCGACCGTCGCCGTGGGTACAGAAACAAAGGAAACGAGGTGCGAGTAGAAACGGGCAGTTGTAGGAAGAAATTGTATTTGCATTGTTGGTGTGTACTGTCATGTAGTGTGATGAACTGGCACGGGAGTGTTATGTCTGGGGAAAGAGCTGTTTCGGAGGTAGAAGTACATAACCTCAAAACACGTTGATGAGGTGGTCCGAGCTCCAAGTGAAATAGAAAAGCGAAACACTGCGCAGCATACTTACCTGGCGTAGGGGCTACCCTGATCAAGCAGGGGGTTCCCCCAGGGTGAGGCTCTTCCCTTGCACTTCGGTTGAGCTGACCTCTGCGATTACCCCAAATGTGGGTAACTCGGGCGCGTAATTTTTGGTAGTCGGGACTGCGTTCGCGCTGTCCCGGTGAAAAAATTTCAACTTAGTAGTTGTGAAGTAGTGTTAAGAATTATGTACAGTGAAGTGTAATTTTTTTTTTTTTTTTCATCTGTGTATGGTATGTAATGCATTCGTAGGTCTCAAGTTTACGGTGCCTTGGCGAACAACCCCACCGTCTTGAAAGTGCGGAAGGAAGGTACGTAATTGTGCATGGTAATAGTTGAAAAAAGAAAAAAAAAATTCCCATGAACGATACTTGTCCAATTCGATTTTTCAGATTTCCCCCTCCCCGCCTCACCCCCGGGCCCAGTGGTTTAACGGTAACCGGCCCAGTGTGTAAACACTGGGCACAACAAAAAATTGTTTAAAGACTCATCAAATGTTCCCCTCCACGGAAATCTTTAGTAAAAGGCGAAAGATTTATGCGTTTGAAGGGAAACCAGAGCACGGTTGAAACTTTGAAAATCCGGACTATATAGGAAAAATGTGCGGACCACCACTAATGGTGAAAATAGCGTACGGTCGTGCAGCCTGAAGCCGCGAATCGTCCGAAAATCGCCTCGTGGGACACGGCACTCGATATTTCGTGAAACCCTAGGTATGTTGCTAATGGAAAAAAGTTCCCCTCTCGACTGTGCCGTGGTGCCCGCCTTTTTGCCGAGGCGGACGCGACGACCCGAGTGCCGCCACGCGGCAAACGGTGTAACCAAGTGCCGCCACGCGGCAAACGGGGTAACCAAATGCACGCGGCGGTCGACCGTCGCCGTGGGTACAGAAACAAAGGAAACGAGGTGCGAGTAGAAACGGGCAGTTGTAGGAAGAAATTGTATTTGCATTGTTGGTGTGTACTGTCATGTAGTGTGATGAACTGGCACGGGAGTGTTATGTCTGGGGAAAGAGCTGTTTCGGAGGTAGAAGTACATAACCTCAAAACACGTTGATGAGGTGGTCCGAGCTCCAAGTGAAATAGAAAAGCGAAACACTGCGCAGCATACTTACCTGGCGTAGGGGCTACCCTGATCAAGCAGGGGGTTCCCCCAGGGTGAGGCTCTTCCCTTGCACTTCGGTTGAGCTGACCTCTGCGATTACCCCAAATGTGGGTAACTCGGGCGCGTAATTTTTGGTAGTCGGGACTGCGTTCGCGCTGTCCCGGTGAAAAAATTTCAACTTAGTAGTTGTGAAGTAGTGTTAAGAATTATGTACAGTGAAGTGTAATTTTTTTTTTTTTTTTTCATCTGTGTATGGTATGTAATGCATTCGTAGGTCTCAAGTTTACGGTGCCTTGGCGAACAACCCCACCGTCTTGAAAGTGCGGAAGGAAGGTACGTAATTGTGCATGGTAATAGTTGAAAAAAGAAAAAAAAAATTCCCATGAACGATACTTGTCCAATTCGATTTTTCAGATTTCCCCCTCCCCGCCTCACCCCCGGGCCCAGTGGTTTAACGGTAACCGGCCCAGTGTGTAAACACTGGGCACAACAAAAAATTGTTTAAAGACTCATCAAATGTTCCCCTCCACGGAAATCTTTAGTAAAAGGCGAAAGATTTATGCGTTTGAAGGGAAACCAGAGCACGGTTGAAACTTTGAAAATCCGGACTATATAGGAAAAATGTGCGGACCACCACTAATGGTGAAAATAGCGTACGGTCGTGCAGCCTGAAGCCGCGAATCGTCCGAAAATCGCCTCGTGGGACACGGCACTCGATATTTCGTGAAACCCTAGGTATGTTGCTAATGGAAAAAAGTTCCCCTCTCGACTGTGGCCGTGGTGCCCGCCTTTTTGCCGAGGCGGACGCGACGACCCGAGTGCCGCCACGCGGCAAACGGTGTAACCAAGTGCCGCCACGCGGCAAACGGGGTAACCAAATGCACGCGGCGGTCGACCGTCGCCGTGGGTACAGAAACAAAGGAAACGAGGTGCGAGTAGAAACGGGCAGTTGTAGGAAGAAATTGTATTTGCATTGTTGGTGTGTACTGTCATGTAGTGTGATGAACTGGCACGGGAGTGTTATGTCTGGGGGAAAGAGCTGTTTCGGAGGTAGAAGTACATAACCTCAAAACACGTTGATGAGGTGGTCCGAGCTCCAAGTGAAATAGAAAAGCGAAACACTGCGCAGCATACTTACCTGGCGTAGGGGCTACCCTGATCAAGCAGGGGGTTCCCCCAGGGTGAGGCTCTTCCCTTGCACTTCGGTTGAGCTGACCTCTGCGATTACCCCAAATGTGGGTAACTCGGGCGCGTAATTTTTGGTAGTCGGGACTGCGTTCGCGCTGTCCCGGTGAAAAAATTTCAACTTAGTAGTTGTGAAGTAGTGTTAAGAATTATGTACAGTGAAGTGTAATTTTTTTTTTTTTTTTCATCTGTGTATGGTATGTAATGCATTCGTAGGTCTCAAGTTTACGGTGCCTTGGCGAACAACCCCACCGTCTTGAAAGTGCGGAAGGAAGGTACGTAATTGTGCATGGTAATAGTTGAAAAAAGAAAAAAAAAATTCCCATGAACGATACTTGTCCAATTCGATTTTTCAGATTTCCCCCTCCCCGCCCTCACCCCCGGGCCCAGTGGTTTAACGGTAACCGGCCAGTGTGTAAACACTGGGCACAACAAAAAATTGTTTAAAGACTCATCAAATGTTTCCCCTCCACGGAAATCTTTAGTAAAAGGCGAAAGATTTATGCGTTTGAAGGGAAACCAGAGCACGGTTGAAACTTTGAAAATCCGGACTATATAGGAAAAATGTGCGGACCACCACTAATGGTGAAAATAGCGTACGGTCGTGCAGCCTGAAGCCGCGAATCGTCCGAAAATCGCCTCGTGGGACACGGCACTCGATATTTCGTGAAACCCTAGGTATGTTGCTAATGGAAAAAAGTTCCCCTCTCGACTGTGCCGTGGTGCCCGCCTTTTTGCCGAGGCGGACGCGACGACCCGAGTGCCGCCACGCGGCAAACGGTGTAACCAAGTGCCGCCACGCGGCAAACGGGGGTAACCAAATGCACGCGGCGGTCGACCGTCGCCGTGGGTACAGAAACAAAGGAAACGAGGTGCGAGTAGAAACGGGCAGTTGTAGGAAGAAATTGTATTTGCATTGTTGGTGTGTACTGTCATGTAGTGTGATGAACTGGCACGGGAGTGTTATGTCTGGGGAAAGAGCTGTTTCGGAGGTAGAAGTACATAACCTCAAAACACGTTGATGAGGTGGTCCGAGCTCCAAGTGAAATAGAAAAAGCGAAACACTGCGCAGCATACTTACCTGGCGTAGGGGCTACCCTGATCAAGCAGGGGGTTCCCCCAGGGTGAGGCTCTTCCCTTGCACTTCGGTTGAGCTGACCTCTGCGATTACCCCAAATGTGGGTAACTCGGGCGCGTAATTTTTGGTAGTCGGGACTGCGTTCGCGCTGTCCCGGTGAAAAAATTTCAACTTAGTAGTTGTGAAGTAGTGTTAAGAATTATGTACAGTGAAGTGTAATTTTTTTTTTTTTTTTCATCTGTGTATGGTATGTAATGCATTCGTAGGTCTCAAGTTTACGGTGCCTTGGCGAACAACCCCACCGTCTTGAAAGTGCGGGAAGGAAGGTACGTAATTGTGCATGGTAATAGTTGAAAAAAGAAAAAAAAAATTCCCATGAACGATACTTGTCCAATTCGATTTTTCAGATTTCCCCCTCCCCGGCCTCACCCCCGGGCCCAGTGGTTTAACGGTAACCGGCCCAGTGTGTAAACACTGGGCACAACAAAAAATTGTTTAAAGACTCATCAAATGTTCCCCTCCACGGAAATCTTTAGTAAAAGGCGAAAGATTTATGCGTTTGAAGGGAAACCAGAGCACGGTTGAAACTTTGAAAATCCGGACTATATAGGAAAAATGTGCGGACCACCACTAATGGTGAAAATAGCGTACGGTCGTGCAGCCTGAAGCCGCGAATCGTCCGAAAATCGCCTCGTGGGACACGGCACTCGATATTTCGTGAAACCCTAGGTATGTTGCTAATGGAAAAAAGTTCCCCTCTCGACTGTGCCGTGGTGCCCGCCTTTTTGCCGAGGCGGACGCGACGACCCGAGTGCCGCCACGCGGCAAACGGTGTAACCAAGTGCCGCCACGCGGCAAACGGGGTAACCAAATGCACGCGGCGGTCGACCGTCGCCGTGGGTACAGAAACAAAGGAAACGAGGTGCGAGTAGAAACGGGCAGTTGTAGGAAGAAATTGTATTTGCATTGTTGGTTGTGTACTGTCATGTAGTGTGATGAACTGGCACGGGAGTGTTATGTCTGGGGAAAGAGCTGTTTCGGAGGTAGAAGTACATAACCTCAAAACACGTTGATGAGGTGGTCCGAGCTCCAAGTGAAATAGAAAAGCGAAACACTGCGCAGCAATACTTACCTGGCGTAGGGGCTACCCTGATCAAGCAGGGGGTTCCCCCAGGGTGAGGCTCTTCCCTTGCACTTCGGTTGAGCTGACCTCTGCGATTACCCCAAATGTGGGTAACTCGGGCGCGTAATTTTTGGTAGTCGGGACTGCGTTCGCGCTTGTCCCGGTGAAAAAATTTCAACTTAGTAGTTGTGAAGTAGTGTTAAGAATTATGTACAGTGAAGTGTAATTTTTTTTTTTTTTTCATCTGTGTATGGTATGTAATGCATTCGTAGGTCTCAAGTTTACGGTGCCTTGGCGAACAACCCCCACCGTCTTGAAAGTGCGGAAGGAAGGTACGTAATTGTGCATGGTAATAGTTGAAAAAAGAAAAAAAAAATTCCCATGAACGATACTTGTCCAATTCGATTTTTCAGATTTCCCCCTCCCCGCCTCACCCCCGGGCCCAGTGGTTTAACGGTAACCGGGCCCAGTGTGTAAACACTGGGCACAACAAAAAATTGTTTAAAGACTCATCAAATGTTCCCCTCCACGGAAATCTTTAGTAAAAAGGCGAAAGATTTATGCGTTTGAAGGGAAACCAGAGCACGGTTGAAACTTTGAAAATCCGGACTATATAGGAAAAATGTGCGGACCACCACTAATGGTGAAAATAGCGTACGGTCGTGCAGCCTGAAGCCGCGAAATCGTCCGAAAATCGCCTCGTGGGACACGGCACTCGATATTTCGTGAAACCCTAGGGTATGTTGCTAATGGAAAAAAGTTCCCCTCTCGACTGTGCCGTGGTGCCCGCCTTTTGCCGAGGCGGACGCGACGACCCGAGTGCCGCCACGCGGCAAACGGTGTAAGCCAAGTGCCGCCACGCGGCAAACGGGGGTAACCAAATGCACGCGGCGGTCGACCGTCGCCGTGGGGTACAGAAACAAAGGAAACGAGGTGCGAGTAGAAACGGGCAGTTGTAGGAAGAAATTGTATTTGCATTGTTGGTGTGTACTGTCATGTAGTGTGATGAACTGGCACGGGAGTGTTATGTCTGGGGAAAGAGCTGTTTCGGAGGTAAGAAGTACATAACCTCAAAACACGTTGATGAGGTGGTCCGAGCTCCAAGTGAAATAGAAAAGCGAAACACTGCGCAGCATACTTACCTGGCGTAGGGGCTACCCTGATCAAGCAGGGGGTTCCCCCAGGGTGAGGCTCTTCCCTTGCACTTCGGTTTGAGCTGACCTCTGCGATTACCCCAAATGTGGGTAACTCGGGCGCGTAATTTTTGGTAGTCGGGACTGCGTTCGCGCTGTCCCGGTGAAAAAATTTCAA